>NC_051176.1:269014713-269174712 GCF_013339695.2 Rhipicephalus sanguineus | reverse complement strand
CGGCTAGAAATAATTTACGCTTCATCGAACCGGCAATCCGAATGACATGACCAAAACAAGAACGTCTTCGTTTCAGGACATTTTGCTTCGAAAGAACATTCTATACTTTAATTACATTTGCTTTGCTTGAAAACCCGCGGCCTTAATTGACAATCAGGTCACGACTTGTTGTGCAAGGCAGTGAGCGGGAGTGTCGAGGAAAAAAAGAAGAAAGAAAACATATGCTCCTTAAACTTGGATAAGCGTAAATAATTCTATTTGATCATGGATCCACATATTCTTGTTTTTTTTTTCTGTTTTTCCTCTTGCGTGTTTCGATTCTCCTCCTCGATTAAAAACACTAGTGGCAGGAGGTATACCTCCTGCCACTCGATTCATAGTCTTGGCCTATCCTTCATGGTGGACATGCGCCGTGAGAAATATCACCGTCAACATTGTAAATTAAGCTACATGAAGGCTTCCGATCTTTCGAATTCCTTTGTCACGTACCAACTTGCCCTTTCTTTCGAATTAGTTTTAGGATAAAGTAATGCCGATTCCTATTGCAGGTAACATATAGCGCTGATTTCAGTTTTCAGCTCGAGATTACAGATTTTTAAATGGGAGTACAGTGAAAACCTGTAAGTATATGGCGCTAAAGAGCATATAAAAAAGCAAAAAGGTAAAAGCGGCCTCTTCTTTCTACGTATTCAAGTCATCCCTACAGTGCGTCAGCATTTTGTAATTTTTATGAAATCTCATTGTAACCCCCGCAATACACTCCGCGTAGTACCTCTTGTAAAAGATGTCCCAGGTGTCACACAAGCGGTTCGTTGTCATAACACTCTGACGTCAGGACCGGGAGTTGAATTCGTTACATTGCGAGTGGAAACTTCTGAGATGCTGCGAGCCTGCGACGCTGATTATCAGTCCCCCTGGAAGTGTAAACAAAAGAGTGCCGAAGGCGATGTCGATCGTGTCTTTGTACTGGACGCAGAAATCGCTGTGCGCTTGCATACGTACTTTATGATACTGGTCAAACACGCGTATACCAAGCCAACGTGGTTTCCTTTCGTGGTGGTATGTGCACAGAAGCTGTAAAACAGGAAGGAGAAGCGCGCCTTTTACTTTTGCATACTAAGTGTTTTCGCGGCTCTTCATTTCCTTGTGGTTTGAAGAAGTGCTGTAGGCATACAGAGAGCATGTACTACGTAGCACAGAGACGCCATGGCCATATTCATTGGCTTGGCAGTCGACCGTCGAATAAAAGCATCTTCGAAGGCCTCAGCGGTGTATAAAAGTATAACACGCTCGCTTTAGAGCTCAGCGATGGATTGGACCTGTTTCTGTTTTTTTTTTTCCCCGTATACAGGAAACCTATATAGCTAGACAACTGGCCTTATTATAGTGACAACGCGTAAAACGATATGCAACTCGGGGTTTTCAGTAAGCAGTCAAGTGCAGTCGTATACGTATCTTGTTATCTACACGGCGACGGTAGTTCAGCGTCTCACAGAGCCCGCGTTCTCGTCGTTGGCCGCTATCTAAATTACATCCTATACAGCGCATGATTCGAGGCCTCCGTATATGTCTTCTCTGGCCTAACGGGCCTACAGGAGCGCCTCTCCGCAGCGCCTGGAAGAAGCATTACGAGCGCTCCCAAACGCCTCTTCTCTGCCAGGTTCGCGTGCCTGTTGATTCTGGCTCTGAGCTCGACTGGTTATGTAGCAGCTGCGCAAGCGAAACGGCGGTTATTGCAAGGGCTGCGTTATACCTGCCATTGTTTGAAAAACAAACCCTCTCCCTTTCAGCCGGCTGGGGGCCTTTTTCTTCATTTTTGTGAGGGTTGAATTTGTTCAGGCCATCCCAAAAAAAAAAAGCCGTATTTAGCTTCGCAGGTTAACGACCCGAAGGGTCATATATCTCACGCAAGCGCTTGTCAGGGCGGCTGTGCGCCTTTAGCGAACGGTTTCGCGTGTTTTCGCCCACCGGCATCTTTAAAGGTTGCTGCGTCTGACCCGTGCAAGAACATGACACCTCGAATCTTCTGAACTGCCGCAACGAGCTGTGGAAATCAATTTGGCAGATGAGCTTAAGTTCCAAACGCTGTTTCAACTGAAACGCGAAACATGGGATACGTTGGCACATTCTGCGATTGTTACGACGCCTGAACAAACGACGCCTTGACCGAGTCGAACATACAATTTGTGCTATGGTTTTGTATGGTTCGTCCTCTAGCAATACCGAATCCCATTTTTCATCGTGCGAGTTATAAAAAGAAACGCTATTACGCTTCCTTAAAAAAGTTTCTCGTGTTCGTGGAGGCTTGTTTTCCTGTCAGTTCGATGTCGAGTCGGCGCTGTTGCGTTGCCGTGACAGAAAGTGTAACGAGGTGAATCACCAACGAGACATCCTCGCCGCCGCTGCGCAGTTGGCGGCGAGGAAAACGGGCGTGGTGACGCCGGTTCAACTGTCGCGCTGTGTCTGCATCGCTGACCAAGCTGGCCGCCGCGAATGGCGCAAAACAATGAGCCAGATTTCCTCGTTTGTTCTACACGGGACGCCCCCATGCATGACGCCGCGGTGGCATTTTCCGAGCGAGAATGAAAAAGAAAGAAGCATCAGCGAGCTGCAGTTTGTGTTGCCCTATTGTTAGCTCAATGCGATGGCGGTAGATATTTAGGCCAACTTCGTTTTGTATTGCGGGAACTTCACGTAATATGAACGTGTGTTGCGCTGCTGATTGTGACAGCGAATGGGGGCGCTGTATGGACACCTTGATCAAACAGGATGACGCTACGACGTTTTCATTCATCACCCTATAGCGTCGCCGGCTTCGACCAGTATAGGAATACGAAAATAAATAAATAAAAAGGATTCACATTCCAAATGCCATCTACAAATGCCTCTACGCTCAAGTTTAGCAATGTTATCTGTTCTCATTCCGAATGGCAACACTGGCCCAAGTCATGCGGAGCATGCGCACACAGACATTTTCACGTATCGGAAGCTTTTGTGCTAAGCCATATCAGGTGTTACGGTGAATATTCATCGCATCCCTCCCATTTTCATTCCACCACTCGTTAGTCTATGTGGAAAGCTTCAGCGTAAAGCGCCTGTAAAAAGCGGAATAGTATAAGTCACAGTGGCTGAAACTCCAAGGCGGCAAATCATGGTAAGAATTTTCAGCTCATGCTGAGCAGCACGAAGACTAACAGGGAGGGACACAACGCGTGCGCTGACTTTCAATAAAATGTTTTATTGCGCACGAGGCACAAATTTATTCAGTGGTGGTGCGCACACGCTTCACCAATTAATGCGCCATGGGGCAGATATATGTCTTTTTTTTTCATCTCATTTTGACAAGGTATACAAAACAATAAGCAACTCAACCGCTACTGCCATTCAAGGAAGTAAATTCTTTATCCGCGTAAGGACAGCGAAGGAGTGCTTACGCAATCGGTACCGAAGATTGCAATTTTTTCAGCAAAGTTGGGCTGCCATGCTCCTTCGCGTGTGCTCTCTCCCGCTGTTGACAACACGGCGATCACGTGCAAGCTATGCCGCGCGGCGAGTGCGTCGCTGTTTTGTGTGCTCACGTGGTCAGCTGTGTTTACTAACAAACCGCTCTGGGTACGGCCTCGCTCGGCGCTCTCTGAAACCGAAACTGCGACTGGGAGCTCTAAAACAGTCTCCATATAATTAACCGTCGCGCACTCGAGCAAACGAAGTTTCCAGTCGTGATAAGTGGGTCGTTAGCTACTTATTGCAACAGAAAAAACAAGATGTAAAATTTTTGTGTCAGTATACTTCTTTAACGTATATTTTCACTTACCAGTGTGGTTCCTGGAATAAATATCCAATAGTGAACTCATAGGTACGGGGGTTAATATGGGTCCTCAGAATAGCGGTATGTCTACTTATCCACGTGTAATTCAAAGTGTTCCTAAAATGTGCGCCGTGATATACGTGCGCTGGTGCATACTAAAGGAACTTGTTTGAACTGCCCCTCAAACTTTTCCGTACACTTTAACAAATTGCATGTCGATTTGTTCTCGCCTGCTACGTCAGTTTTACATGTCGTGCTGTCTCTTGTGTGGCTACGAAAAAAACAAATAGGTAGTCATTGGCATCACCTATATAGAGCCACGTCTCCTATACCCACGCATTTACTTAAAAAAAAAAAAAAAAAACTACACATAGAGTTCTTAAAACGTTGGTATACCAATGTAGTACGATAAGCAAATTTAACGTGAGAAACAACAACAACGGACGAAAGGCTGGCATTATCGCAGGATATTTTACAATTTCGCCCACATGTAATGATTTGGGTAATTAAATATACGGGCTAAAACCACTATCTCATTATGACGCACGGCAACAGAACAATGTGAACTATATCACCGCTATTTCCCTTACACCCTGAATAGAAATGTAATAGCTAAAGCAACATAACTACCACGGCGGCCGCATTTCGGCGGGGGCGAAATGCAAAGAACACCCGTGTGCTTAGATTTAGGTGCACGTTAAAGAGCCCCAGGTGGTTGAAATTTAATCTGGAGGCCCCCACTACGGCGTGCATCGTAATCATGTCGTGGTTTCGGCACGTAAAACGCCAGTAATTATTAAAGCAACATAACTTAATTAGGGCATCAAGTCGGGCTAGTTGGTTCACATTCATTTTAAAGCCCACAAAAGACGAAGGCAGGCAGGACGCGCACGTCCTGCCTGCCTTTGTCTTATGTACGTGTTTAGTAGCGCAGTTAATAACTTAATTACCCAATTGTTCAGTACATTGAAGAATTACAACGGTAGAAACAGGTTAACTACGTCGCCCTTATTTTTCTTGCACCTTGGACTCCAAATTATTTTAGTTACCTAGCTAGAGTTTTCTAACCTGCACTTTAATCTAAGTACACGTGCGCGTGTAAAACTTCCTACACCCTCCGTGTTAAAATGTGTCATTACAGTTGGCCACTTAATTCACAAACGTCACATCGAAGTGTATACTTCGATCTATAGGCACATCTGTTCGATCAGACCGCGCGTCGCGTAGCGCACTGCCTAGCGCGCATAGCGAGGACAGGTGCGGTGGCAAAATTGCTGTCGACAACGCGCTTGAAAATCGACCGGTCGCGAAGAACAGACATTCGCCGAGACGTTTTCTTCGAAATAGAGCCGACGGTGCGACTGATCGAAGCATCCTTTTTCCCAGTAGCGCAGCACGCGCTGCGCAGCTCAGATGCAAAAGCCGCAATGGCACGGCCACACCACCTGCGGGGGTTCAGTCTCGTGATTGTTACATGATTAGACGACACAGCATAACTACAGCGTGCGCCGGCGTAATCCATGGTTATCTGCCAGCATCCGCTGTACGCGCGTCGCTTTCCACATGTGCATCATGATGGTTGCATTGCCGTGACGCGAGTCGTTTCTTTCACCATAAGAAAACCCTAAAAGACGGCGAGACCGGAACACCTTTGTTCCGGAAGTCTCAACTGAATTTGACTAGCAGAATGCAATAAAGAACGTCGTGAGGAAGCCGTGAATCGCAAGTTCACTAGCATGGCGCTCGTGTCCTGTCTGGCTTCGTTGCGACGTTACCGTCGCATTAACGCTGTTTGAGCCAAGCCGGAACAAAAGAACAACTCACAAGCTACCACTGCCTCTCAAGCTGTTCCACGTGTTTTCGAACGGAAAAGTAAAAAGCAAGAAAGGCTGGCTTTAGAGTCTAGAAAAAAAAAACAACAACAGACAAACAAAGCCGCGTCCCCAGTTTGCAATTTCGTGCTGGAACCGCACTGCAGCGCCGACGACGTCATTTGATTTCACGGAGTTTCTCTCCTCCCTCCTTCGCTTCCACTTTCTTTTGTAATTTCTGCAAGAACCGTTGTTACTAAGAGACGTTCCCGATATTTTGATGGCCGCGAGCTCCTACAGCTGGGTCGATGGGTGGCGTTGACTTCGACAAAAGTGGTGTGAGCGTACGCGTATGCAGAGTGGCCAAGCCCATTACTTCACGCTTTTGTTGTTTGCTTTTTGCCAAACCCTGTCTTTCTTTTCTTTTTTCTTTTTTTTTCTCTGCACATTTTCTTCGCCTCGAGAATCGAATAAGTGAAGTCAATACGACGAAAACAGTTCCACGGTGGCTGCGTAAGAATAATAACAAAACGGAATGCTCTTGTTCGCGCATTAAGGATACACTTTCCCAATAAATGCGAATCTACTGGACTTTTACCGGCGATTACTTTTTCTTTAATCGATTGCAGTTATTCGAAATGCAAGAAATGAGAGAGAGAGAGAAAAAAAGAAAGATTAAAGGGCAAGCAGGATATCGAACTTTGAAAGGCCAACTTCTTGCACTTCGTGATTTCGCGCGAATGATACAAAGCACTTAAAAACTTAAAAATAATGGTAGTAAATAGGTAGTAACTGTAGCATTTACTACCCCATGTGAACTTTACTACGTATCGCTAAGGTTTTACTGCTACAGAAATACATAAGAGGTAGCAAACTGTCATTAATTATCAGAGTGTCAGGGTTAGTGACGGTTACTAATTGCGTACGTGACGGACTAGTAAACGCTACCAGTGTATAGGCGTTCTCTGACTCTACCACCTCTACTAGCTGTAGTATGTTGTCCTCTAATTGTGATAGTCTTAAGGAAAATTTAGGCAAACTGTAATTTACTCGGTGATGTTTGAATCACAGTTTTGCACTATATCATGACACACGTATATACAGCTAGTCAGGTATGAATATCCGCGTCCGAATCATCGATTATTTGTCTAAGTTCATGGCTACTTACCGGTACAACGTGTGCTGCCCCAGAGTATGGTCACATATAGCCGTAAAGTTGCTGCTGAGGGTGTATACGTCGCGTAGAAGCCTCGATATTTTGTATGTGTGGTGTTTGTTTATGGCCCGTTCATGCCTCAATGTACCCATGGTTATCTGAAGATGTCATTGGGATCTGTATTTATCAGTGTTATAACACGAAATGATTAGTGCTGCAAGACAATGTCGCACCGTCTCAAATCTTTATTTGAAATCATGCGTATATAACAAATTCGACTTGATACAAGGTAGTAAGTGTAATGGCAGTAAAATTACTAACTTAGAGTTACTAGTGGATGTTGTGACAAGCACTTACTACCTAAACGTTAGTAAATACCGCTACTTTTTTTTTTAAGAGTGCATGATTCTCCATTTTTTGTCGGAGTACGTTTGATTACTATAGTTGCGATCGACGCCGCAGATATAATTAAAAAAAGGACACGAATGACAGATATGAAGTTAGGGGAAGATGGGTATAGACAAATTAACAGTTCCATAGTTTGTGTGAGAAATACTAATAAAAAATTCGGCAGATCCCACGCGTTGTGGGAATCGGTTTCATGCGAAGCAGTCAGCGAGTACTTCTATGCTGCATTTTATGGCTTCGAGCTAAGCTTTACGATGTGGATGGACGTGTTTTTGTGAGTGTTGTAGCTGTGTGCACATCGTGGGCTTACCAGGCACGTCAACAACACTGGCGTTTAAAGGGTAACTTATGGTGCGACGTAACGTCAGCCCTCACGTTAGAGTACATACGTCAGTATTACCGAAACTAAGTGCGCTTTATGGTGCAATCATGTGAATATCATACGTAACTTTCGTTAATGTAATCCTCCGGGGTCGAGTAATGCTTCAATGTAGGTTGCTGAATCATAGGAATACAATTGTAGTATTTATTAGACTGCTATAAAAGCGGAGCCAACATTGGAACCACAGACGTTAATCTGATATGACGCCTGTATAGTAGCAGTAAATATGTAGTGTTTATTGCTTTCTTGTAAAATTAGATAGCCAGAACCACAACCACAATTGACGTTGCACCGACATTACGCCTGCATAGGCTGTTTTTCCAAACCAGTTTATAGACCTGGCGTGGCTATGTTGTAGAATACCTGATTGCCACGCAGAATGCTTGGGTTCGATTCCTGCTGTGATCCTAATTTCTATTCTTTCCATTCGTCGGGTCAACGCTGCCGATGTCGGTTTTTCTTAGCGCTCTCGCATTTAAATTGCCAATGTCTGTTCTCGCCGTTCCTGGGTAGATATAAACTGTCAGTCACCTGTGGCGCGTACCCGTACACCGCTGCCCGTGGTAAACGGGTATGTGCCACACGTGTCTGGAGGAAAGGTTTTGTCGACGTACGCGACAGGATTTTCATGTTATTCATGTTATGACGGCGACAGTCATATTCGTCAAATCCTCTTTCCTTCCCATGCCAATTTTGGTCTGCACCAAGTTAAGGAGGCGATCATGAGAGCACCCAGACGTAGGCGGCTAGATAGATAGATAGATAGATAGATAGATAGATAGATAGATAGATAGATAGATAGATAGAAACGCTCAAAGTGCCAAAGGTTCCCTAAGAAATGCTTCGCATTTAACAAAGCGAGGTAGCCATGTCATGCAAAGCAGCCATTTATAGAGCTGCACATGGCACATTGTTTGGCTTTGAGACAAGCGTTCGATGTGGATCGCCGTCTTTGTGTAAACTGGGCATCTGTGTGCGTGGCGCGGACTTGGTCGGCAATGCTGTGCCGCCGAAAGGGTTGTTTATGGTCCGACGTAACGTCGACAGTCACGTTCGAGCGCATACATCGTTGTCATGGTGGAGAATTTCTAGTTCCAACAGTTAGACACCACTATCCAGCATTATTATGCACTAGCCAACACTAGGAAATATTACACAACACTAGCCGACAGTGAGCCAACCAGTGTTTGTTTTGTACTAGTAAATACGGTATATGTCATGAAATATGCATGATGTCGTTTATGGTATGCTATCATAGTGAGATATACCAGGTAAATAGATGACTGCAGTAATACCTTGTCAATTATGGAATTTTTAAAAAATTTTATACATATAAGGAGACGCTGGTGCCAATGCGTGGCGCCGGGTACTTCTCGTCTCTTGAATTATAGTTGTCACAAAGTAGAGAACGAACACAAAACTATACAATGGCACATAGTAGAACACTCACGCACTCAGTTCCAGTTCTTCAATACAGAATAGTGTCCACTCAACACAAAAGTTTACGAAACACAAGCATTCACGCAAACGAAATGTCCACACATAACATCAAAGTCCGCTACAATGTTGTCACAGCCGATCATAAGTCACTTGGGAATTGTCTCTGAAGTGCCGCACTCTAACTGCAGCAGTTATCTTTACGCAAAAACTCTGCACAAGCACGAACTTACAAGAAACATCCAGCCAAGAATACCGGTTGATAATAAGGCAAACAAAATTTTTGTAAAATCCAATACCTTTGTGTTATTTTTATTCCTCCAAAAATTCCACTAGTGCGCGCGCAGCAATGTTTTTGAAAATTTCCTGTTGGCCATGGGCCCAAAATTTTTGATATTGATGGGGGCCGTTTATCTAAACAATTTAGTTCTTAGAAAAGTTTCTACGCGTTCACTCGGCAATCATTAGACAAAAAATAACTTACTCGGCCCCTTTTCTACATGGAAAATTCCGTAATTTAGAAGAAACAATCCAAATATTTTTGACCAAAAGCCTTCGTACATGTCTTGGAGTACCACGAGCATCTGTCACTGCTCTGGTTTGGTTGTTGCTAAGTCTCATAAACCAACATTCCATGCCCTGAGATTCACAGAAACTTGCCGACATTATTTTCATTTGGTAACTCAACACGATAACCATCCTCTATGCCGAGCTGTTCAGGATGGAACCACCGCACGGATACATGAAGATATACTACGATGCAAAAAATTACTGCCTACGCACGAGTACTGGCCTCCATTCGCATCTCATCCCCTCTGGCGGCTCGTAATTCCAGAAATTGTAACTTCAATTCCGGGATTAGCGCGTAAATGTAATCTGCCAATAACTGCGATAAAGCAATTAACCTCATCACATCTTTATACTAAATATGTAGATCATATTCACGTCTATACCGATGTATAAAGTGAAGTTCTACGTTGGAATTCTTTATACCTACGTACCAAGAGAAAAAAGGCTTTTAAGCTCTGCCACTTTAAAACATCCACAATGGCAGAACTTTATGTAAGACTCTGTGCTTTACGCTTCATATATCGACAGTCAGGTCCTCTTCGCCGGGTAGTTCTCAGTGACTCGCAAGCCTCATTACTCTGTTTAAGAGGAGTCAGCTTAGGAAACGAAGGTAGCGCGCTGACATAGGAAATACAGAAGACATCCGCCGTAGCGAGACATTTGAACCGCAAGATAATTTCTCTGCGGGTTCCAAGTCACTGTGAAATCATAGGAAACGACACAGTGGATTGCATTACACATGCAGCACATCAGAAGAATAAATTATCGCTGCTACCTCTAGCGACGAGTGATGCGCGATGTATACTGAACAAGCTGGTGCTGTCGATTGTCCAAGGAAACTTGATTGGCAAATGGAGTACAGAACTATCAGTTATGTAGCATTGATCCAGGCGTATAATTTAATATTCCAATAAAAGTTAGCCATCTTTAGAAACATTCATTCATAGGCTTTGGTTAGGCACGGTCTATACGAAGACCTTCTTGTATAGAGTAAGAAAATCTGACAGTGCTACATGCTCATGTGGAGAAGCTGAAGAAGGCATAGAGCACCTTCTTCTACACTGTAAAAATTATGATGCTCCTCGTAAGAATTATACTATTCATGTATTTTTTAAGAGAACCCCAAGTGGTCCCCAGGCGGTCGAAATTTCCGGAGCCCTCCACTACGGCGTCTCTCATTATCATATCGTGGTTTTGGGACGTTAAACCCCAACAATTATAATTACTATTCATGTGTGGCTATACATTACATACATGCCATGACATTCATGACTCGTTATGTCATTCATTACTGCATATCTGTCACGCATGCATGGATGTTCTGGCATATACCATGCTAATGAAACGATCGCGACGGCTTCACAACGATTGCGTCACGTCATCTGTGTTATTCGTGTCATGATACGGATGATGTGCATGTCCTCAATATTCCTGCCATTCATGTTCGTCAAACACGCACGTCATGTGATACAAAGGTAATGCAACGGTCCTAACACAGTCGCCATGACACGTTGGCATGCATGTCATGCTATTTTCACGTCATGACGCATCATCGATGTTCATCATACACTCATGCCATGTCATGCCAATTTTGGTGTATATCAAGTTAATGAAACGACCACGAGAGCTCCAAGTCTATATAAGCGCATGAAGGAATGGATGTAGTGAACGTTTACTTTCGAGACAGTGTTCTTAGCGTGCAAGCTCAGGGTCACTCTAGGCTGTGCGGGATAGATAGATAGATAGATAGATAGATAGATAGATAGATAGATAGATAGATAGATAGATAGATAGATAGATAGATAGATAGATAGATAGATAGATAGATAGATAGATAGATAGATAGATAGATAGATAGATAGATAGATAGATAGATAGATACTTCAAACGAAGATGGGACAGGTCCGACTAAATACATTTATGGGGCAGACTTGGCGCCCCTCTTTGAGGATTAGGGAGACACCACCCTACCTCCCCCTGTGCGCACGCTACTGATGGCGTCACAGTCCTCCGGTCGCGATGCATACAACAGTGAAAAGATTTGGAATGTTGGATGGCACACATTCTGTTTGATGAATGGATAACTGATGGAAACAATGCGATCAGTATTAAAATTAGCATCAGCAAGGTCTAAAATGTTGCCCGCCGCATTAACGAAGAAAGAGAGAATAGGAAATTAAAGGGAGGGAGGTTAACCAGCTTAACTGTCCGTTATGCTAATCTACTCAGGGGGATGCGATAAGGTTCGATTCTGGCTCGAACCTCTGATTCTCATTATTTGCATCCATCGCGATTTTTCGCTCACAGACAACCCAGACTTTTTGCTCACAACCAACGCCGCCGACGCCGACACCGCTATATCTGCGACACAGATCCGCAAGTTAAAATTATACCTGCGTACCCGAAGTCAAAGGGAGATGCAGCGAGAAAGCTCCGCGCGGCTTGCACGCCAGCACGCATTGGCCCTGTGACATTCCGCAGACTTTACAAACTAGCGCCTTTAATTGTTCCCTTAACCTTGGTGAATTTATAGCTGTGCCTTCTGTAATAATTACCACGGCGGGAAGCAACTGTTATTTGTCGTCTGTGACTTGGAGTAGTTCTTACTGATGTCTACCGCTATCGCTAGTAGTACAGACAGATTGAGGAATGCGCAGTTAAAAAAGTTATGCAGTTGCACTTAGCGTGAAAGCTGTAGGAAGTGCGGAGCAGTAATTCGCCTGCCCTTCAGCGACGCTCGCGTTCACGGGCAAGCGCAAGCTGCCGTTCCAAACGTGTAGCCTGCTTGGCGTCCATGGCGGGAAAGGAAACCTCTATTTGTGATGCAGTGGCGCCTTCAGCCCTCTTCTTTTCCTTCCTCCTCACCGTCACATCTCTCTTCCTGACCGCCACTTCGCTTTTCCACCCACTTGTACACGGCTATGCTATACTCAGCACTCCACCTCATTCTTTGTATCCTCATCACCCTCACTTCCCTTTTTCACCCCTTGCTACACTATACTATACATATGCTTTACCTTAGTTTTCTGCATATTCATTTTCAGACCTACCGATGAGTTTCAAATATTCGTCCCCTGAGTTACTCATCAATGCAATTTCATCAGGGAATCGCATGTTACTAAGGTTACTCACTATACATGGCTGAGCTATGCAAGGTTTTGCCTGCGTGACGCCATGTAGCTATGCTGTGCTTTACCCTCTTCCCTCCTCATTTCTTCCTCCTCACCCTCACGGTCCTTTTCTGCACCCTTACTATACCATACTTACATGACTATGCTATGCATGGTTTTGCCTGCGTGACGTCACACATGGCTAGGCTATGCCTTACCCTCTCCCTTTCCTCCTTCTCACTCTCGCATCACTCCTCCTCACCCTCAGTTCCCTTTTCCGCTCCTTGCTATACTATACTATGCATGGCTATGCTAGTCAAGCCTTTTCAGGCTTTTTGTCCGTGCACCAAACATCTGACAGATGTTGAATAAAAATTGAATTGAATTGAATTGAACTGAATTGAATACATGGCTACGCTATGCATGATTTTGCTTGCGTGACGCCAAGCGGCATGAGACGACAGCATACGACAGCTTATGACAGCATACAAGAGCATACGACAGCCCAGGCCCCTAAAGTGCTCCGAACTTAAAAGACGATTTCTCAGATTCTGCGCGATTGTCGTCCCTTCAGCGCACAAGGAAGCGTTCTCAGCACTACGCTCAACATAACTGACAACTGGCCCTTTACGCATTAACAAAACTGTTAATTGCCTCTGAGGAGACTGGGGCGCCTGACTTTGAGTCAGTGTGTTACGACGCTGACAACGGATATCTTGGGCACATTGTGGACCTTAAACTAACCAAGATGTAGTAGTGGATATTTCACTGTATCACGGATCGTTGCAAGTAAATTCACGGTGTAATGATGATGATGGTGGTGGTGATGATGCAAGAACAACGGCTATGCTGATGCTGGCAGCTATAATATGTACAAATTGGAGCTCCGCACGTAGTGTCGTACGAGTTACTGTTTTACCGACTTCACGAAGCATAAAAGCGAGACACCCGATCATCCGCTCCGCTGGAGCGGTGTCATTGTGGTGAGCTCAAGTTCATTTTCATTTCTCGCCACTGTCTGCGCGCTTTCGCGAAAAACACAAAAAGCAAAAACGAAACAAGAAAGAGCCATGGTAACCGTTTCAACGACTGCTTCCACTTGTCGCAGTCCTTGACCGACAGGCAGCGGCAAATGACGAAATGCACGGAACCCCAACTGCGAACTACGTCGTTTAAAGAGTCGCTTAAGAGGCGCCCTGGAGGCGTTTCTTCAAGCATTGAGCAAGGGTTTTGGCTGCACTGTCCCCATAGTGGCCGGACGAGCTTGCAAATGTCCGCAGAAAAGTGTCACCCATAGCGCGCTGCTGGGCTTTGAATGCACTACATCGTGCCGCAGATGCACTTTTCAAGAGTATACCGCTGTAATGAATGTCCAAATACTTCGTGCGCGGATACCTTGATGGGCGTCTTGGTATTAATTATAGACACATATTATTTCAGTCAATGGGTGTTAGCTCAGATTTGAAAATATAAGTATGGGAATGACTAATAGCGCGATGCGGCATGGCTGTGCGACGCGATATTTCTCCGCGACGCACGGTCATCATCCGAGATGAAATCACGCTGTTACTACATACACCGACGAATGCGGAAGCGAAAATATGCTGTTTTGTTTACCATCTTTGCGTCTCCGTTGATGGTGGTCTTTATACGTCAAACCTTATCGCGGTGTCGGATCGGCCGTATACATGTCGCATTTAGCGGTGACGTTAAAATGCAGTTCCCGTGCAACTTCTCGGCATCACTGCTTATTCAACGTTAGAGAAGTCGGTGCACGCATACCGTCATCGTGAGTAAGTGGCTGGATAATTCGGAGCCGTTCAAGCTACTCGCTGTCCTCTTTCTGTACAGCCATGAACAACAGGTTTAAGCTGTAGAGGGAGTGACGAAAACGTCACTAATGAATAACAAGTGCGAAATTTATCCGCGCTCACTTATTGCGCATTCGCTATCAGTTTAGAATCAGTTTAGAATTCTATTGGTAATGAAATAAGGAATGAAGACCAAAAGGCTTGAGACGTATTATTTCGCTTGAATAGGAACTGACACAAAATATTGAAGGTGAGAAAAATTCACGAGCCATTGCACTCTGTGAAGGTGCATGACCAGCGAAGCTGTGTATCACACGGCACTGAGTTGACACAGCATATTTTGATTATAGTGCGGACACATTTTGTCTTCAGCGGTGAAGGCCGTCATTATACGACACACACACACACACACACACACACACACACACACACACACACACACACACACACACACACACACACACACACACACACACACACACACACACACACACACACACGCACACACACGCACACACACACACACACACACACACACGCACACACACACACACGCACACACACACGCGCGCACACACACAAACACACACACACACACACACACACACGCACACACGCACGCACAGTTTCTTCATAGTTTCGTAGACAAGAACGGGGATGGAGAAGGAGCCTAATTCATCGCCTTTTTGAACTCCTCCCCCACAGGTAGGCCTCCCTTATTTAGAATATCCTGTACTAATATGTCAGCATTTTTTTTTTTGGCGTACCAACAGCATATCATATTGTCATTGCGCCACAGTCTAAGGGGCCGGGAAGATGTCATAAGGTCAACGCATGTACGCTGTGCAATCGCCCATTTTTCCCTGTCGTGTTTACAAACGGCACAATGGGCTCTTATTGGATTCCGATCATAAATTGTGTTACCTTTTACTAATCGTTCGCCTATAGCTTCGTACATGTGCAATGTATACTGAATAGGTTACATGTTCTATAAAATAAGAATGCCTGTAAACCAATTATACAGCATAGTAGTTATTTTTAATTCTGGGCAATAGTAAACGGCACAAAGCGCAGCTCATGGCATGAGTGTAAGCTCATGCACAACATATATGCCACCAGCCTGCCTCAAAAAGGATCCTCATATCGTCATCATGATGACAGTAGTATATTGCGTTTATTAAGGTTTCATAATATTATTAAACTTTAATAATAGCTGTTGCTCTTACCCACAGCATCTGCTTCAGCGATTCATGTTTGTGCATTGCAATATTTAGCATTAATATGGGATTTTCTGCATTTAACTTGAGCTGCCACAAATTGCTATAAAGCATCAGCCACTTGTGCCCAAGGTATATGTTGTATCTGAATATATTCCATACTTCGTACAATGTATCGGAAATACAGATACTGGTACGCCATCTGCTGAAGGTTTCACGATACAGATACAAGATACACAAAGAGTATCTATGATAGTATCTAAGATACATGTATATTCGATGCTGCCCAGCCGTGCCTCGGAAACCCTCTTTTCCCACTTCGCTCTAGCTTTGAGTTTTGGCACAAAGACGACGCCACGACACCCGAGGTCTTAGTCATATACAACTTCGCCGTAATATCGGTGCGGTTCTCTTGTGTAGTACATGCACATACATAAAAAGTTTTAGAGCAGAACGTTGCTTACGTTGGAGACCGTAATGTCAATATATGATAGAGGTAGGTTTGATTCTTGATGAAGGTTCGGTCGCTTAGGGCATGAAAACGAGACGTGGATTTACGAAGCTTGCGCCGTGTCTTCTGATCAACGGATTGTATCCTTAAATAACTAGTCACCGGCTGATGGAGCTGAACAGAGGCACAAGGCAGATGTGGATATCAGCCAGATGTCAACCTAAGAAGTCCATTTAGAAAGGATTGCAGGCTTTCAGCGCGTTACGGAAATAGCCAAAAATAAGCTGGAACTATCCGTGAGTGGCACGATTTTTTATGCTTTGGCGCCATGATCCGCAAAATTTAATCCTGCCCGTTAAAATGAATGACCGTTTTAAAACTTGAGTATTAGCTTTGTGATTCTAAGGTTTTCATCAGCCTACATGCAATGCAGATCTGAATATAAAATGGGGACCCATAGCACCGTAAACACCAGAAAGCAGAGTGAAAGTAAAATATATGCCCACTCTCCCCTTCCCTGCAAATACGTGCTTCCGCGCGTGGCATCCGGGCTATTCGCTCCAAGCAACTCGCTTCCCAGAGCAGCGGCAACGCAGCTGGAGACCCGCATACAGGGTCTCCGTGTGTGTTGTGTAAATTGAGGCGCGCAGCTGCAGCAGCACGTATAGGTACGGGCGCACCCATCGCCTGAGCCGCTGCAGCAAGCAGCCCACGCCAGCAGGCATCGCTCGAAGTTCCTGCCTTCGTAGCTCCTGCGCTTCGTCGCGACTTCCGTCGTTTGCTGCCGCTGGGGTTGACGCTCTCGCGATCTGTTCCACGCGAGCTTGTTCTCCGCTACTGAAGCGTTATCGTCCTCTTCACATCAGGATGAAGGCATTCGGACGTGTTGATATAAACCTGAACCGTCAGTGGGCAATCTTTACATGTGTTGTACCACAGTTGTGGTGCGAAAATGTCAGCACTCCTGCCTAAAGTACCACGTGCGCGCAGTGAATTCTGGGCTCAATACTATTTGCACGCTCACATTCCTTTGCGTATGCCTCGAGACAAACGAAAGCCCTCTCGCTTGGGGCAATGCGAGTACGTCTCCGCGATGTGTGTGTCAAACGTCAAGCGTACTTGACGCCTTCTTAAAACGTTTTATTGCGATAGAAATTAGATGGACATTCTAGCTGAATTTTAGCCGTCGCAGTGATGTTCCGTGTGAAGTCCAAGTGCGATAAGATCGCGCCCCGACTGCGGTATCCTTTGTGCTAAGATGAGCTGAGACGGATAGTAGCTTGTGATAGAGCGCACGAACTTGGGGGGGGGGGGGCGAGGTATGCAGGTGAACGGCACGTTAAAGAACACCAAATGGTCAAACTTTCCGGAGCCCTCCACTACGACGTCCCTCATATGAATCACATCGTGGTTTTGGGGCGTAATACCCCAACGATTATTCTTACTATTTCAGAAACAGACAGAGGATCGGCGAATAAAAGCGGTCTTTCGACAGCTTGACGAGCCCGCTGCCACCATAATGGCACAACAAATGCGTCCATCTTCATAATTCTCGGTGGTGGCTCTCGACGTATCCGCAGTTACAGTCCTTATTCAAACCGAAAAGCGCGAACGTTAATGAAAACAATTTTGGCCAAGTAAAATGTGGAGAGTTGTTTCCAGTGCTTGTATTGCTGGAAAGCAAACAACAAAAAAAGAACAGCGCGCAAACGGACGAAACGAAGGTACGTAACACAACATCACAACAAATCTTCGGCCCATCCGTTTCCGCGCTGTTTTTTCCCATAATGTATCACCAACTCGCCCAACTTTCAGTGTTGTATTGCTGCTTACAATCTTATAACCACTCCACGTGGGGCGCTTGCTATTTGTTCATGTGGACAGATCTCCGCGCGCGAGACAGTTGTTTAGATACCATGCCTCACCTCGCTTCCCGCGCTTCGCGCCTTCCCCATGGTGTCTCACAAATACGTACTACGTGACGCGCTCGACGTTGTAATTGCACTTTGCCACCCGGAGTCGCAATAAGAAGAAAAGATAACGCAGCATGATTTCAACACTTCGTCACGTATCATATGATATCGCCGTGCTCGTAGCGTGCACCACTCAGAGATAAGCGACATTTCATGCGAAGCGAGCTAAAAGGGCAACGGCGGCTGATCTTGGTCGAGAGGAACAAATAGCGACCACACACGTGTGTTGACTTCCAATCGGTTTCCCCAGACGCCAATACATTTTCCTATCTCACTCTTTTCGTTTCTCGTATATCTTTCTACCACTAAGCTCCCCTATGTAGGTTATTCAAACCGGATCTTCCCTTCCGGCTAACCTTCCTATATATTTCCTCTTTATTCTGTATATCTTATCGCGCTGTCTGCCTGCTATCGTCGTTGTTCTTTAGCACAACCCATGTCGTGTGTGGTATATTTGAAAGGGCAGCGAGAGGACTCTGCTTTCTGGTGTGACAGTTGTAATGCTATGAGAAGTAGAATTTCTGGGAGACTAGCGCCGACGTAAGCGCGAATATAGCTTTGAAATCTTATTCGTGTGTGCTTGCGCGCACGTGTGTGTTTTCGTGTTGTCGCTGCTTCATATCTGATCTTGTCTGCGGTTATTCCCAGGGCAGAGTAGCTAACCGGACAGTTAATCTGGTTAACCTCCCTGCCTTTCGTGTTTTGTTCTCACTCTCTGTGGCGAGAAATGACAGTGCCAGCATAATGAACTGTAAACGAGTCACTGCTGTACGGGATAATGATGTTGTATTTTGAAGCGTGACGTTGGGTGTAGGAAGACAGACTTATTGACTGTCATACCTTACGTTTTGGTCTACCGCAGCTATTTTTTGCCACATATATATAGAAAAGTTTATAAATATATGAGTGTGCGTGTATATAGCTGTGGTGATGAGACTATTGCAGTTGCAGTGATCGTGGATGGCACAAATCCGCTTCTGCGGACGTTTTATACTTCAAGAGGCGAGCACTACCTGCAGGATAACGTCACTATTCAATAACGCGGCTAATAACGAATTCTGCAAATTAAATATTTCATTAATTACATTTTGCGTGTTGAAATAGTGAAAATGAAGGTAAACGGGCATATATAGAAACAACTGATGTCTATATACCCGTTTCCAAAATGTGCTACGAAATAAATGGGCGCCTAAGTCAACGTTTACCCAAATGGTGTCTCTTACTGATGCTCTTTGTATGAATATACAACGACTCAACATCGATATAGGACTCCGCAGAAACAAACGTCAAATGTACTACGTCGTTAGAAGAGAAACTGCGCGGGGGGCACACGAGGAGTCGTAACGCAGAGTAAATCCACACGTGCCGGAAATCTGGCTACAACATCTCATACTGCGCAACTCGATGTAACCCCGGTTTCCTTTGCGAATTCACAGGGGTCGCTCTAAATCCTGGTGGCCACATAATCCTGTCGTTCTTCGTCCCACGGACTCGTTCTCATCAATTTAACTCTTCCCCGCCCAAACACTTCATGTCAAGACAAACAATCGTGGTGATTCGTTGACAGTCCCTCTTCCGTGCACATAGTATCTCTTGTCAAGCCGCACGAAGGCAGAAGCGTTGTTGGAATTGCGGCGAGAGCCGAGAAGCCGGGACAAAACAGCGACGTCAGCTGGCGCTCGCGCCGAGCGGAGGTGGCGCGGCGTCTCCCACTCGCGATGGAGGCGTCAGCGTTGGGAGGCCGCCAAGGTTTAGCCAGGCATCCAAGGTCGCCGACGCGCGACGCCGCTGAAGTAGACACACCGGCCGACGGCGGCAACTCTCTCTTTCGACCTCGGCCAGAGTGAGAGCGCATGGTCTGGCTGTCGCGCGTTGCTCCCGGTGCATGTGACTCAGCCAGAAGACTCCATTAGTTGCCCGTTGAAGTCACGTTCGGGATCCCGCGGTGCTCGCTCACATGAGTAAATAGCTGGGAGGCCAACCCGCTCTCCGGCGCATGGCGTGCAGCCGTTGGGTACGATTGTATCGGAACCACCGCAGCGGCAAAAGAAAAGTGAAACGCGTGCAGACGGCAGGAGCAGCACTTTATACGCTGTCATTTAGATTGCCGAGGCGAGGCCACGGAATCAGTGCGACAGCGGAATTACCACTGCGGTGTGCCGTTTCGATGATTTTGATGTTTACGCGTTTTGCCGTCCTAATTAAAACAAAGCAGTGACCATGTGAGGCAATGTTCTGGATTAATGTTGACCATTTAGGACTTTCTGACTTGCACCAAATGTACTCTACAATTCTTTTTACTTTTTTTTTAAATTCCATTGAATTGCTGCCACCGCAGCCAGGAATCGAACTTGCGAGCAAAACGACATCACTTCTGAGCCATCACAGCGGCTGTTTGGAGGATCGTTCTCGTTGAGGGCACCAAAGATATCTTTGACGGGATACCCAGCAATCGGGAAATGGGATGAAAATATTAAGTGGACGGCAGAAAGAGGCGACAGGGACACGTACGGAAGATGAGACCGTTCGTGACGCCTGTGAGCCATGCCGTGTTCCGGACCGAAGGTCTATATATCCGCTTCACGACAGCACCGCCTCGCAGTAATTACCACTTTCCGATGAAGAATAATGGGAGATTTTGAATGAGTAAATCCGTGAATTGTCGTATACAAGTTGGACTGAAGACAACAACAGCGTGCATTTGAAACAATTTGCGTCCATTTAACTACGCAGCGTATTGTGGGGTATATATGTATAATGCTTCCTGAGAAGGAGGCAATCGAGGTAGAAACGAAAGTAACAGAGCTCATGATATGGTGCAGCCCATTCATGCGCACAAGGAACGCGGACTTTGACTGTAGTAGTACTTTCCTGCAACGCTAAGTGGCGCAGAAAAGAGCACAACTTCTGAGCGTATCAAAATTTTGCGTTTTTCAGGGCATACCAAGATACTAAAATTCTTCTACAAACAATTTCCAGCATTTCCCAACATTGTAGCAATATTTATCTAGAGTTCTTAGCGCCCCTTCATGCTTTTGTTATCTACCACGGGAGACTGTCACAAAGATGCTGACAGGGTGTAAGTGTTTCCGTGCAAGAAGCCTGAACGAGTTTGTTTATTGTCTGCGCCTATTTTCTGGAAAACCGTGGAGTGCCCGAGGTTTGTTTTGCAGCTCCTACGACCTTTATTATGACGCCTGTGCGAGCTGAAAATGTGCTTCGAAAACGCGGTAGTTCTCTGCAGCACACTTACGTGCACTTCAGTATCTCCTGTTTTGTTGGTACACGCATAGGGGCCGTCGCGTTTCTTTTGTGCACGAAAGCGTGCGTGCTACACATCAGTTCCACGTTAATAGTGTGTGCAAATGACCGGGCGCGTAAACAGGAGCCCTCGTCAAGGTGCAGTGACCATCTGTGCACTGCACACAGGGCGGGACTCAACTCACGCACCTCCGGCCGCGCATTGCCAGACGGTCACGCGCGAGTAAAGTGTACACTTCAGTCATCTGGACAATGTAAAACAACAACAACACACAGCACCAAACCCGAATGCTGTGCTTGACGCAAGCGAACCCTCGTTTGACTCAATACTTGTGCTGTTCGAAAACAAATAATCGCTACGACAATGATAGTGAAGGGGGGTGAGCAAGACAGAGAGAAAGAGAACTCCCGGGGCGCCGTCATATTGCCCTCTGGACTGCTGGGAATATAGGCTTCCCCCCAAAAGAAGCACTGCACACGCAGCCGCGGCTTCCTTGGTCCCCTGCACGACAGCCCAGACAGGAGGGGCTCTATCTCAGAGCAGGACGCACGCGAGGACTGCAATAATTAGACAGATTTAGTTGGGCGTCCGCAACAACGTACGGACGCAGCCTGCCAGCTATTTCCTATGGCAGGCTGCGTCCGTACGTTGTTGCGGACGCCCAACTAATTCTGTCTATTGTAGTACTGATAAAGGGAGAGATGGACTGCGGTGCCTAAAAGGAAGTGATATAGTGACACCCCGTTCTTTCTACAGCGCTATAGAAGTACAGATATGCGGGGGCTTTAAAGAAATTAAACGGATTTTTTGTTTAATTAGCAGTTCATTTATACCATATTTATCATTATGCATAGAACTCGAGAAATGAGCCGCCATTTTTTGCCCATACAATAAGGCGAAGGGAGGTAAATCATGTTAAGCTGGCATTTAGCCTCTCTAAGCGTTCATAATTCAGTGCGTTTTGTGTGCTACCTTCGGTGTCAACTGCAGGATTTGCAGCATCCCCAAAGTTTGGTACAGCTGAGCTCCAGACGCATCGCTTGTCGCGGGTCGTAAAATCTTAACCTTTTACGGGTGAAAAAGAGGAAAGGCATTTCTGCAGATGCTGCGAGGAGGAAATGACGCCTGTAGGAAATGTGATGAAGGCGAGAAAGAGACCGCTTTATCGTCCTTGTGCTCGGAGTGGTTTAGGAGCCGTTTAAGTGAGTAATTGAAAACTTTTAGAAATGTGCTACCTGGTCCATTTGTTACGTTCTCCTTCGAATGACCAGTTCCACCATAGACAACGTGTGTCACGTGGTTAGTGTACCCCACGTGTTTTACACCGGCCGCGGTGGTCTTGTGATTATGGTGCTCGACTGCTGACCCGAAGGGGGATCGAATCCCGGCCCCGGCGGCAGAATTTCGATGGAGGCAAAATGCCCGTGTGCTTACATTTAGGTGCACGGTAAAGAACCCCCATGTGGTCGAAATTTCCGGAGCCCTCCACTACGGCGCCTCTCATATTCATACCGTGGTTCTGGGATGTAAAACCCCAACAATTATTATCATTATCATCCCAGGTGTTTTACTCTTCTAAGAGGGTCAAAGCAAGTGTTTACATGCAGCGTCACTCATGTCGAACGCGAGTGCAGCATTCATACACGTCCAGAAAAAGTACTGCTGCCATCACGGAATTTGCTAAACGTGCGTCGACCTTTCCCCGTCGCACTCAGCTACACGCCCTACTTGTTGCCTCTGTCGCTCCACTTGGATATGCGCACAACCCGCAGCCGACAGCGCTCCGCTTCGTTTTTGTGGCTTCGCGCTTGGAAGCCTTATGTTCGCCCCCGAGTTATACACATACAGTAGCCATATATAAGTGATGCCCGGCTGGGTAAACATAAGCAGAGCGTGTAGGAATAAAGGCAATGACTTGAGACGTGCGCCGTCTCTCAGACAGTTGACAAATGCATAAGTTCGTGAGCGAATTTCTTAAGCGCTTAAATCTACAACCAATGAACGGGCATGTCAAATGAAAAAATGGCAACACGTTTATTTATTTTTATTTTTGTCTCCTGTAAATCACCGCGAATTCTATGCAATACTCAAAACACGCTGCTCGAACTGCTAGTCAACGATCTCATGTTCGCGATGTGGTACCTGGTACGCTGCCCTTCCCGGAAGCTTGCTTGCTCTACTTCCGTCTATATTTCCATGTATGCAACTAATTTACCTCGTCTGTGTTATTTTGCATAGTTCCGTGGTAATGTCCAGAAAATTGTTATATAATTCTAACATTCTTTTGCATTTGATATTTTACGCAACGAAATAAAACTACTATGTGAATCTTGCTGGCCATCTGCTGTTTTTATCCGCTTTGATTCCCAGCGCATCTGAAAGGTGGAGACCTCTTGCGTGTCTTGCTGGCTGACTATCCTGGCAATCCATTACAATGTGCTGAGTAGTTTCCGTGCTTTTCTTGCACAAGAGGCCTTCCTAATTTCTGGCTGTACAACACGGGTTGGCATATACATCAGTTTGTACACAAATCTGACTAGTCTTGCGGAAAACGCGATACCTTATTAGCCCGCCAGCAGCAATTTCGTTTGAATACCGTGTATGCACTTCAGCTGGGGCGTTTAGGATTTAAGCACAACATGTTCAAGGCTTGTACCGCAACCACGCATGTTTGCACGGTTCCTGCACGGCTCATTTTTGACATCTGTTCGTCTTGCTGTTTCAGTCAGTTTGAATTTCGCCCTCGGACCCTTTCGTTGTTTACAAAAGTGCGCCCTGAACGGCTTCCGGTTCTGCCCACTGACGAAACCCGCTACATTTATCGGGCAAGGAAAACAATGGCCAGTTCAGAATGCATAAAGCATTATTTCTTAAAGGCAAGCAAGCACAGCAAGAAAAGAGAGAGAGAGAAAAGTGCGGTTAGACAAGAAGACCACAGATTTTAGGCCCTTCTCCTTATGCATCATATGCGCAGCCGGGGGGGAGCGAGGTTGATCCCTCCTTCCCTCCCTCGAAATTATTAGTGTGTACGCACGCACATACATGTAGGCGGATCAGACTGCCCAGAAGTAAAATTCTGGCGGCGGCCCTGAATAACTATTTTGCAAGTAAGCATTTCTAATATCAGTATTAGTCTCGAGCTATCACGCATCTTTTAAATGCGAATCATTTTCTTTTATCTGAAAACGTAGAAAGAGACTTTCCGTACACTGAAACAACTTAGAAACACGTTTCTTTTTTCTGTTACTTTGGTCGACTAAAAAGCACACGAGCAGAATATTCTTGGGGCCGCATGCCATGCTTGCTGCTGTTATTGTAATTAACATCGCGAAACCGTCTATACACAGCGAGATACACTGAATAGGGGTAAACGACTCTGATATCGTAGCTGTATGACTGATACTGTTGCCGGGCAGAAGAAGGCAGGATGGCAGACAACCTTTTTAAGTGTGGGACGTTTTGTTTGACGTGCCCTCGCAAGCGTGGGAACGGTGCGCTCACTCAGCCTTCATTTCGCTCAACTCTTTGTCTATCGAACGCACTTTTTTTTTTCGTCCGAACAGGGGCCTACAGCTCTGCCTGTGATATCTGCTGATATAGGACGAAACAATTGAACGCCTTGCCTGCGCACATACGCGTCCTCCTATCTGTGTGTGCAGACAATCGCCATTTAGAACACCCCTGTCCGAAAGGTTATTTCTCGTTCACTGCGTGGCAATGCAGATGGTTACGGTCAAGGGCATCCGCAGAACTTTTTGCAGGGGAGTCCGTTCGCATGGGTGGGGGGGGGGGGGGGAGGCGTGGGGAGGCATCCAGCACAGTCAGCTTTTTTTTTTTCACTGCCGTCACATGACACGAACGGCAAGACTGTTCAAGATTTGACGTGTGTAACGTCAAAGTTGGCTGGCAATACGGAAGGCCGTTTCACATGGATATGCGGGACCAGAGTGTGCTAATCAAACTCTGTAGCTTATTTCTACTGCATAGACAAGCAATAGTAAGACAAGCATTTTCAAAGCAGCCCTAGACTTGTAAGGTAACAGTTTTCAAAACAACCCAAGAATCCTGCAACATTTTATTTGAAACAAATATTTACAAGCTTTAACAAAGAAACATTACGATTACTTCTAACCAACAAAAAAAAAAAAATACCACAATTATTAAAGTGAGCCAAGCTCGTATACACCAGCAGCTAGAGCATTCGAAATACTTTGTAACCGTAGGCTGAAACATAGCAGTGCCTAGAGTATTCAAGATGGTGCTTTGTCAACAACTTTTAAATAAAACTGGTAGATATATATTAAGAAATTTTCATGAGTTAACATCATCATGAATGTCATGGTGAAGATAGTGGATTGATGACACTGTCGCTTCGGCGACACTGGAGTTTCCTGTAATCAATATAGCGTCGATAGTCCCGTAAGTACAGGCTGCATGCGTCTGGGTGATGAAAAGAAGAAAAGGTACCCCTCGCTGTTCCGACGTGCCGCTCCTTCGCGCAATTTGCGTCGTGGCTGATTATTCGAAAAATATTCGAAAAATATTCGGTATTTCGAATATGCACTATTCGATTCGAGTACCGAATCGAATAGAACCATATTAGATTCGTTATTAAAAATTTTCGAATATTCGCACACCCTTATAAATAAATAAATAATAAATAAATAGTAGGTCGGGGAAATGTCAAGGATGGGTTCCCCATTCTAGGACACCAGTGGCCGCCGCTGCTCGCCTGGTTTGATCCAAGTGACACCTTTGGATCTTCAGGTCAGTTCGGGCGAGGACGGCCTCCCAAGGCTCCCCCAGCATCGTGAGCCTCGGAGGCGAGTGTGCCTCCATAGGTTTGCTGTGACATTCCAATGTGACGTGCTGCTGCGTCGGTCTCGACTCGCCCACCGACATGTATGTGTCAACCTGAATTTGTATAGGGTTACGGGCTTCGTCCACTCAAAGCGATTTATGCGGTGGGGCATACCGCTGTCTTGTCTTGCGTTGATGTTCCAGTGTATCGCGAGCAGTGAGGTTCGTATTGTTTATCGCCGTCGTTCTTCGCGCGCCCCTCTCTGGCGGCACACGGGCATCACGGGAGCGCGCGCTTCTTTCTTCTACTACTCCCATGTCCTTCTTGGAGTCCATTAAAAGCAGGAAATACATTTTTTTCTTGCAGTTTACAGTAGCTAAACAAAGTGAATTGCGCACTTGCACGCATTTATTTATTTTCTGTTCTACCGTAGATTGTGCCCGGTATGTCGTAGGCGACGTACCGTCGCATAGGTTATGATCATATAGGCTTTCGCACAGGGAGGGGACCTGCCGTTCTCCCCCCGTCCCCCCGTCCCCCCTAATACCTCGTCCTTTTCCTGCGTTCTGGTTGCAAAGGCTCAGGGGGGGGGGGTGTAAATACATGCGTAAATACTTAGGTGAATACGAGCGGGTTTATGGTTTTATTTTGTGGCCTCTGACGCGCACATGGCAAACCTCAGCAAATTTTTCACACAGATGGACATCGCGAAAAATAATTCAATATAGCAAGTTAAATGAACAAACCATGGCTTCACTTTTCTACCTGAAATGTCATGCCGCGCGTGTCAAGTTTTTATCTCCCTTTTTCCTCAGGTGATATGTACCACATTTACTGAACAATCCGTCATAGTCATCGACAGTATGCGGCCTCGCTTACTCTAATTGCTATGGTCTAATAAAACGAAAAAAAAAAAAGAAAAGCCGACAAGGAAGTAGAGGCATAAGTGCGTTATTGTGTCGCCTATATTGCGTCCCTCAAAGTTATGGCGCGCACAACTATGACGCCTTTCCAACGATCCTGTTTCCGTTGCAGCCCTGCCTGCCTGTCGTCTCTGTGCAGTGCCGTTTCCAGACCGAGCGTCAACCCGATAACGCTCGCGCCGGCCTGCTCCAACAGGTAGTCGTGCCTATTAGCTCGAGAGTTCCGCGCAAAACACACCGGCCGCTGCCATAGCGACGGCGCGGGGCGCCCGACAAGAGGAGTGCCGGCCGGTGACGCCTGCGTGCGATGTCACTTTAATGAGCAGCCTGTATATGATTACATATATATATATATATATATATTATATATATAATATATATCTATATATAATATATATATATATATATATATATATATATATATTATATATATATATATATATATATATATACATACATATATATATATATATATATATATATATATATATATATATATATATATATATATATATATATATGTATATATATATATATATTGTAGCGAAGCATTCCTACTCAGTAATGGGTCGTCCTGTCGAGCGCCTTCCAGTGGGTCGTTCTCTTCTCTGAGAGCACGCCCCTCGTGCAGAGAGTCGGCCCCGCTTTGACTGTCGCTGCCGTGCGCCGTCGCTGAGTGCCCGTTAATAAACGTCTTGACAATTTGGTGGAGAGTGCTGTGCCTTTTAAACAACTGCGGTCCGCATTCGATGCCCTTGGAGCTTCGATCCCGTACCGTGCCTGCTACCATGACTCAAGACGCCGCCCAGCAAACGCCTCCTCTTGCACCGACGCCATGTCCGGGTGTCCCCCGCATCCGCGACCCTCCTATCTTCACCGGCGCGGATGGCACCGACGTCGAGGACTGGCTCGCGATCTACGAGCGTGTGAGCGTCCCTAATAAATGGGACGAGGCAGGCAAACTGAGCAACCTCGTTTTCTACCTCGCGGGTGTGGCAAGTCTATGGTATAACAACCACGCATCCGATTTCGCTACGTGGTCCGCTTTCAAGACCGCCATCATCGACGTCTTTGGCCGCCCTGCCGTTCGCAAGCTGCAAGCCGAACAGCGGTTACGTGAACGAGCCCAGCAGTCCGGCGAGTCTTTCACGAGCTACATTGAAGACGTGCTCGACTTGTGCAAGAAAACCAACGCAACCATGTCTGAAGCCGACAAGATCCGGAACATCATGAAAGGCATCGACGACGATGCCTTCACCATGCTACTCGCCAAAACCCTCGCACTGTGGCAGAGGTCATCACGCTGTGCCAAAGTTACGAGGAGCTACGCCGGCAGCTGCTGATGACGCGTCGACCTCCATCCCGCGACGCCGATCTCGCTGGCTTGTCGGCCGTGTCGGACCACTCCGTCTTACTCGCCGAAATCAAGTCATTCGTCCGGGAGGAAATTGCCCGCCAGTTCTCCTTACTGGCCTTCTCTCACCCGCAGGATGTTGTACAGTCGTCGACCACACTGCTGCCTCCCCTACGCCGGGCTATTGAGCAGGAAATCGCGGAGGTTATGCCGGAATACCACCAGCCCCCTCCTGCGTCTGCACCGCTCAGTTACGCCCAAGTTGCAGCCAGGCCGCCCCCAGCGCTCCCTGTGGTGCCCCCGCTAACATACGCTGGAGCCGTCACCAGGCCTCAGGCCTTCGAAGCGAGTGTGCCGGCTGCGTACGCCGACATCATCCCTACGCCCCGACTGCAGCCCACCATGCAGTCGTCATATCAGCAGCCGCCCCGTCCCTCGCGTCCTGCCACGTGGATGGGACCTAGCTCGGCAAACCGATGGCGCACTGCCGACAACCGCCCGATCTGCTTTGCGTGCGGTTGCGCCGGCCACGTAGCCCGCTATTGCAACCGCGTGCAGCCGCCTCGAGTCGGATCAGCCGTCACCAACCAGTCCAGCCGCCCGTATTATGACCCGCTGCCGCCTATGTCACCGACGTCACGCCCAGGTCCATCTACCCGTCGTTCACCGTCCCCACGACGCCGCTCACTGTCACCGATGCGGCCTCGTCCGGTCGCACGAGACCAGGAAAACTAGTCGTCGCAGTCCAAGAGGCAAGGGCTGCGACGCTATCGAACAGCCAAAGCCCTCAGCAAAGCCCATCAAACGTAGTAGACGTGTTTGTAGATGGTGTGAGCACATCGGCCCTTGTAGATACTGGAGCTGCCGTTTCCGTTATGGACGCTAAATTTAGCCGACTACTACGAAAGGTGACGACGCCACTTTCCGGGCTCTCCCTCCGTACAGCCAGCGCTCACAGTATTCACCCGACAGCGGTGTGCACAGCCCGTGTCGTGATTCAGGACGCTCTGTACGCCGTCGAATTCATCATAATTTCCTCATGCTCTCACGACGTCATCCTGGGATGGGATTTTCTCGCCCGTCACGCCGCCTTAATTCGTTGCGCACCAGCCGAAATAGAGCTCTCACCATTCGCAGATTTGGCGCCGGCGGACAGTACACCGGCTGCGACCAAGGTACTCGTCAAAGACGACACCACACTTCCTGCAAACTCGTCAACGGCTGTGTCAGTCTGCTGCACTGGACTCACCGACGCCGTTGCACTCCTCTCTCCATCTGACCGCGTCTTCACTAGAAAAGGCTTGTTGGTGCCATTTGCGACGTGCAAGTCATTCAGGCGACGCCGACATTTTTGTTACGAACCCATCCCTGTACATTGTTAGGTTGGTGCGAGGGGAATGTCTCGGCGGAGCTGAAGCCCTGAAGACGCACAAGTTATGGACGCACCGGGTGACACGCACTGCGCCAACTCCCATTCGCTCAGTGCTGTTTCCACATCTGATTCGTCACCCGCTGATTTATTTGGTTCCTCGATTGCTGAACACCTTACGTCGGTCGAGCGTTCCCAGCTTCTATGCCTGTTGGAAGAATTTCGTTCTTCGTTCGATGTAGCGCAAACTTCTCTCGGCCGCACGTCTGCTGTCACGCATCGCATCGACACTGGCGCCCAACCACCACTACGGCAACGTCCATATCGCGTGTCGCCAACAGAGCGTCGTGTAATTACCGAGCAAGTCGAAGACATGCTTCGCCGCGATGTTATTCGACCCTCAAACAGCCCGTGGGCGTCTCCTGTCGTTCTCGTTGCGAAGAAGGACGGCTCTGTGCGGTTCTGTGTGGACTACCGCCGACTCAATAAGATCACCCGTAAGGACGTCTATCCCCTACCTCGAATAGACGATGCCATTGACAGCCTGCAAGGAGCAGAGTTCTTTTCATCGCTCGATTTGCGCTCAGGGTACTGGCAAGTCCCCATGGCTGATGACGCTCGACCGAAGACAGCGTTTGTCACACCCGACGGCTTGTACGAATTCAACGTCATGCCGTTTGGGCTGTGCAATGCGCCTGCGACCTTTGAGCGCATGATGGATACCGTTCTGCGCAACTTGAAATGGCACACGTGCCTATGCTACCTCGACGACGTCGTCGTTTTCGCCCCGGACTTCTCAACACACCTTCAACGCCTCCGGCAGGTTTTGACGCGCTTGAGCGACGCCGGGCTACAACTGAATCTCAAGAAGTGCCGATTTGCAGCACGGCAGCTGACGATACTAGGATACGTGGTGTCCAAGGACGGCATCCTCCCAGATCCAGCCAAGCTTCGGGCCGTGACAGAGTTCCCCAAACCTACGTCCGTCAAAGAACTGCGCAGTTTCGTAGGACTATGCTCCTACTTTCGGCGCTTCATCCGAAACTTCGCGACTATTATATCACCGCTGACGAAGCTCCTTGGAAGTAACGGGCCCCTCAATTCGTGGTCGTCAGAGTGCGACGACGCTTTCGCAAAGCTCCGTCGTTTGTTGACGTCTCCTCCCATTCTACGCCACTACGACCCTACGGCCCCTACAGAGGTACACACGGACGCCAGCGGTGTTGGCCTCGGTGCTGTCCTTGCGCAGCGCAAACCTGGGTTCCCGGAATATGTTGTCGCATATGCAAGTCGTACGCTTACTAAAGCCGAGACCAACTACACCGTCACGGAGAAAGAATGCCTGGCAATCATTTGGGCCCTTACAAAGTTCCGACCTTATTTGTATGGTCGCCCGTTTGATGTCGTGACCGACCATCATGCACTGTGCTGGTTGTCGTCATTGAAGGATCCCTCAGGCCGTCTTGCCCGTTGGGCACTTCGCCTGCAAGACTACGACATCCGCGTGCTGTACCGCAACGGACGTCAGCATGCTGACGCCGACGCCCTGTCGCGCTCTCCCTTGCCTGACGGACAATGCCCACAACTCAGCGTCTCACTTTGTCGTTTCTTCCATCGATATTCACACCATCGCTACCGAGCAGCGCAAGGATCAATGGATTGCCTCACTGATAGACTTGCTGACTGATCCATCGGCCACACCATCCACTCGCTTTTTGCGTCGTCAAGCCCACCATTTCGCCGTTCGCGACGACCTGCTCCACCGACGCAATTACAACGGCGACGGCCGCCAGTGGCTACTAGTAATACCCCGCAGTCTGCGTTATGACATATGCGAGTCGTTCCACTCTGATCCGCAGTGTGCACACCCTGGGGTATCGAAAACCTACCACCGCATTCGCCAACGTTACTTTTGGCGAGGGATGTACCGCTACGTGGAGAAGTTCGTTCGCTCCTGCATCGATTGTCAGCGCCGCAAAACTTCAACGCACCTGTCGCCAGCAGGTCTGCAACCTCTACCTTGCCCTGACCGACCGTTTGGGCGCGTTGGCATCGATTTATATGGGCCACTTCCCCTGACGTCCGCTGGTAACCGCTGGGCCATCGTCGCTGTAGACCACCTCACGCGATACGCTGAAACTGCTGCCCTCCCTGCGGCTACAGCGAGCGATGTGGCCTCCTTCCTGCTCCACCGATTCATGCTGCGTCACGGTCCACCCCAGGAGCTGCTCAGTGATCGAGGCCGTGTCTTCTTGTCGGAAGTCGTCGAAGCCATTCTCAAAGAGTGCAACGTTGTTCACCGCAAAACTACTGCTTACCACCCGCAGACGAATGGCCTCACCGAACGCTTCAACCGTACGCTAGGCGACATGCTCTCGATGTACGTCGCCGCCGACCACACGAATTGGGATGTCATTCTGCCCTTCGTCACGTACGCCTACAATACCGCTCCTCAGAGCACTACTGGTTTCTCACCATTTTTCTTATTGTATGGCAGGCACCCGTCGCACACCATTGACACAATCCTTCCCTACAAGCCGGATCGATCTGAATGTGCGCCTATTTCTGCCACAGCCAGACTTGCTGAGGAGTGTCGCGAGCTCTCCAAGACCTTTACTACGAATAGCCAAGAGCGGCAGAAAAGTATTCGCGGTGACACCACCAGTTCTGCGTCCACGTTCCTTCCTGGAGCGCTCGTATGGCTCTCGGTCCCTACCACTGCACCTGGCCTCTCTTCCAAACTACTGCCCAAATACGAAGGCCCCTACCGTGTCGTCGAACGCACATCCCCGGTGAACTACCTCATCGAACCCACCGACCCATCTTTGGACATGCGCCGTCGAGGGCGCGACATTGTCAACGTGGCGCGCCTGAAGCCCTACCATGACCCGCTCATAGTGACAAGTTGCTAGGTCGCCAGGCGGCTCCCTTTTCGTAGCCGGGGAAATTGTAGCGAAGCATTCCTACTCAGTAATGGGTCGTCCTGTCGAGCGCCTTCCAGTGGGTCGTTCTCTTCTCTGAGAGCACGCCCCTCGTGCAGAGAGTCGGCCCCGCTTTGACTGTCGCTGCCGTGCGCCGTCGCTGAGTGCCCGTTAATAAACGTCTTGACAATATATATATATATATATATATATATATATATATATATATATATATATATATATATAATATATATATATATATATATATATATATATATATATATATATATATATATATAACGGGACGGCACTATAAGAGATAGAATAGTACTGAACCACGATGAAAAAATAAACGAGAAAAACTCACAAAAAGGTGTGTGGATGACGGTTCTACAGAGGAAGGAGATGCGCGATTGAATCCTCTTTGTATTTATACGGGCCACCTTTCTTTCTTTTTTTTTTTTTTTTGAGGCGTAGAGCTTATATGGCGAGTTACCGTACTACAATAATCCACGTGGAAAGACAAACACACGCAAGCTGGACAAAATTGGCTCGTTCAAGGCGCACGTGGCAAGGTCACGGAGTACGCCGCGAGTGTACCGCCGAAAGAGAGCGTCGAGCTTTGTTGAGTTTCTCGGGCATCGTATGTCGAAGACTTCAATCTGTTTCTGCGTTGACCCGTTTCATCACGGAACGCAAGTACAGCTTCTTCGCGTAAAATCGCGAGTTGGAAGGATTTCCGCGCAAACCTGCACGAGTGCCAGCAAGCTGCATCATCATCACAATAAAGTTTGCATCATCATCATCATCATCAAGGCCCGCGTGCACTGCATTTGCTTCATTGCGCGGGCTCACGTGACCTGGACACTCGAATCTCCAGATCTATAAGCGCGGAAGCATTGGCACTTTCTCAAGTTTCAGAAAAAAAAAGTAAAGAAAAGAAAGGATGCTCGGACTTCGAGGTCAGGACACTATCAGCAGCTTGACGTAGTTCTTGCACCGCTTCCTGGAATCTTCCAAAACAATAAGGAAGCGTTTTTTATAAAACAGAGACGTATTAGTTCAGATAATACGCAAATATCTCGAATTAAAATATTGGTACCTTCATGATGCAACAGGAAAGCACAAAAACAGCGTGCACCGGAGTGTTGTAACGAAAAGATTTTCGTTCTGGTTTTAGTTTCGTCCAGCACAAAAAAGTTCCGTTCCGGTTCTACTCCAGAACGAAAAAGTAATCGTCTGCGACGGTTCTTAAGGGGTTTTTTTTTTTTTAGCATGTAAAATAATTTGACAAGCGAAGTAAAGACAGAAGCGTATTGGTATTTATTTTTTTTCTAAGAAAATGGACGATAAGGAAGTTTACCAGTTTCGCGTAAATTGTAACCACTATAAACTAAATTCCGGCTAAACTAATGAACTAAGCATGTCCTCAGAAAAAGAACGTATTAAAGTGCACTTAGTGAAAGTTGGCAACTGTGATCCGATAAAGTTAATGCGCGCTCCACACCAACCTGTGTGGCAGGCACACGGAGGGCGACTTGCGCACATGTAAACAGTTTCGGCTGATGTGTTCCTTCTGCTCCGGGCTGTGACTCGATGCCTATTGAGAAATATCTGCAGAGCAGCGCTGTTGGATTATTATATTATTATTATTATTATATTATTATTATTATTATTATTATTATTATTATTATTATTATTATTATTATTATTATTATTATTATTATTATTGCCGTTGTCATCTTTGTAATGGGCACGGTGTAAGAATATTCAGGTGTTGACACTGCGCTCGCCTAAGCGGCCAGAAAATGTTCGGTCGTCGGTCCGTTGAGCGGTGCGCCATCTAATGGCTTGAGGCGGAGACCGCCCGCGAGTAGCCCAATCACGGTGGTGCTACGTCATCGCCGCCGTGCTCGCCGTGCCCTCTCCTGTTGCTCTCTCGATTTCGCCCCTCAACGCCGCTTGGCGGATGCACATTATCCATCAAAATGGCACAGAAAAATGCACGTTATCAGCAGCATGCGCGTTGCTATGGAGACGACTGCCCCGCTTTTCGTAGCGCCCTCTGCAAGTCATCTGATAAGAGCCCGAACATTATCTGGACGCGCGTGGATTGCGGTTTCCCATGCGTTGGGGGAAGAGTGTCATCACCTGAGTATATTCTTACACCGTGGTAATGGGGCGGTGACAAGTAGTGACCTTGCGTGTTGATTTCTCGCTTGCTACAAGAAGCTGTTGTTTCATCGCTTGCATTCCGGCATACGAACATTATTTATTTATTTATTTATTTATTTATTTATTTATTTATTTATTTATTTATTTATACAGACATGTATCTCTATGGTGTACTGTTATCTACGCTACGCCTGTAACAACGCCTGTTCTATAGACCTCGTCCCAGCAATTTTTTTCAACAAGTATTTTAAACGTCTCTTGCTGATATAAACTGCTTTGGACCAATTAATACTTCCATTCATATAGAAACCCAGAGCCTCTGAAAGATGCGCGCCTTTCACTGGTCTTCATGGGCGAATATCCTGGCATTCTATTACACATGTGTTGATGAGTTCCCGGTCTTTTCTTGTAGCAGACACATGGCTCCTCCTGTTGTGAATGTTTGCTCCGGTATATATTTTTTGCCCTCAGGCAGCCACCTCACTATTCAAATGGTAAAGCGCTGTCCCTTCGTGTTATCATTCTGATTCATCACGGTATTTTTTGTAACAGTGGTCATCATGGTCTTTTTTTGTTTCCATTCCCTTCGTACAATTTGCCGTCTCTGTTTCTCTATAGCTTTGTTTACGTAGTAGTACGGAAAGCCGAGCTAGTTGGTACGAATTCATAGTGCAATAGCGCAAAAACACAGGGACACAGGCAAGAGAGACGATACAGGCGCTCACGCCTGTATCGCGCCTGTATCGTCTCTCTTGCCTGTGTCCCTGTGTTTTTGCGCTATTGCACTATGAATTTGTTTACGTGACAGCTGGTTGTGTGTTTACACTTTTATTAATTACCCTCTACTTGGTTACTAACTTTCTCGATCTTCTCCGTCATTCGCTCATTGGTCCGTCGCGCGTTCTTGGTGTTGGAATGCCCACACCAAGAACGTTCCACGGACCAAGACGACACGCATTCAGCACTGCCAACACGACGAGAAAAAACAGTCGCGTTAAATGCTGCCTTAAAAAACTCACCCTAATCAACAGACGGCAACCTCATTGAAACGTGGGAGGCACTGCTCACTGCGTCGGGCTTGGAAGAAAAGTGCATCGGGGAGACCGCCCCCATCTGGCATAAATTAGTTTACGCTAACTGCTTCTTTAATAAACGTCTATGTATCTCTTTCCCCTCAATTCCGTTTCCCCGATATTTAGGAGCCTGTGCACCCTAAAAGCCAATTTACTTTCTTCCTTATTCCTGAGTCTTTCGACAAAACTAACTTAGCTCTCGCACTGCTAAGCTATAGGACGCGGAAACCATTCCCCGCCATGGCGGTCGCAATTCGAAGGCGGCGGAATGCAACTAGACGTGCGCCCATGTAAGTGAATTTAAGTGCCCGCTAAAGAACCCCACGTGCTCAAAATTAATCTAAAGTCCCCCACTACGGTGTGCCTCCTAATCATGTCGGGGTTATGGTACGTAACACGCCAGTAATTGTTAAGGCGAAAGCCTTAGATGCCTCATCAAACGCGAAATTTGACCGCCGGCGTCCCGCGTCGGCGGCGTCTCGCGTCCGGCGGCGTCGGGGACCAGTGAAGCAAGAAATCATAATCACTTGATGATGTCACCACGTGACGTCAAGATGACGTCACAGATCGCAATAATTTGCGACGTCATCATGATGTCACAAATTTCGGGGTGACGTCACAACATGTAATGCCGCCATTCCATGACATCGTAGCTAGGTGAACGGTGGGCCGATCACGGAGGCAGTGCAAAACCAGGTGAGGCGCCTTCTATCTTGGAGGCAGTGCAAAACCACGCTGGGTGCACAAAGCTTTCGGAGGGTGGCGGGGCACGATCAATACATAGACTGAGAAGAAAAAGAAGATGGCTTTCGCCTTCGAGTCGTATTAGGCGAATGCACAACGGAACCCGTGAGTTATCTTTTATTATTAGCGTATATCGGGAACTTCTTTTTTTTTTTTAATGAGACATACACATGCTTTTTATAAAAAGTGGGAACCGTGTCTACCACCGTTAGATAACCTTGAGGTCAAGCAGTTTATTAATATCAACTGCGCCTCAAGTTCGTGGCAGTGCATTGTCCACATTAGAAGGATACCACAATGAAGTATTTAAAGCTAGAAGAGTTCGTACAGTAAGTAACCTTACGACGAACGCAGTTTAAAAAAAAAAAAGTTCAGGGCTGAACAAAAATAGGCCACGTAAGTGATTGAAAAGCGGGCGGTTTGTTCTGTCAAATAAAGGAGAGAGAAGTGTCGCTTGTCGTCGCACATCAAAGGTATACGTGAAGCTGGAACTTTCTTCAAGACCTGCCGTGTGTATTAATACGAGCTTGCCAAGAAACGAGAAGGGGGGCAGGGGGAAATCACGTCGCCACACCTGTGCACTCACGCCGCAACCGCTTGCTGAACAAGGAGGTATCCTTGCGTGAACAAAAAAAAAAAAGTCTTTTCGAAGGTGTTGTGCCGTGCTCTCATTTGTGTGGCATTGATCGACAGCTGTCAGAAGAGACAAAGCGCTTCGGTCGGCATATACGATGCGCGGGTGTGTCAAAGTGTCGATATAGGAAAAGGAGAGCGAGCATTAGGACACGCTAAAGCATCACCGCGTGGGGGCACGTTTCCTGAACCGCATTTTCCCGATAGGGCACCTCAGGGTTGAAACTGTTATCTCTGAACTATGAGTTTTTAATTCTGTCTCGGATTCTGGAATATATAACGAATAAATGTCGAGAAGTGACGGTCTACCTTGTTTGCAGAGTGAATAAGGTGGAAATGGGCCCAGATTAGACATTCTATTTATGCGATTGCTCCGTTACCGCACTCATGACAGGCCCAACAACAATGGAGGAATATTGTTCGCTATTTTCAGGAAATATTACGGAAAAATTCATCAGGCAGTCGTAATAACAGACGGAGCTACCCCCGTCACCAGGGCTACACCGGGGCTACCCAGTAATTCGCGCTAACCGATGCAGCGGAGATTTTCGCTGTAAATGAATTTAATAAATTAATCAGAAGAACCACTACTTGTTTAGCTACGGAAGTCTGGTGAACGCAGATACGTGGATGTGCGAATTGTACAAAAAAAGCTGCATCTAATCTTAATAATTGCGTATGTTCTTCGTATCGGGTATTTGCGCATGCTACTATAGGGCGGCATGAACGTAAAAATACTTTCTTACTTCTTCTTCTTTTTCTTCTTTTTTTGTATTGAGCGAATAACTTTTAAAAGAAGCCAAAGCTGTCAGAAGGCAAAAAACGAGCAAAATGTGTACCAATATCGAGACATTTTAACACAAACTAGGTTGCTTTATATTCGCGTCGAATTTAAGTCAAAGGATGAAAAATCACAAGTGTATCACTGGGCACAGCCGCTCAAAGAGCATATTTGCAGTTACGGGAAGAGCTGAGTTATTCACGGAGACACCGAGATCCTTTGCTGGGGCTCTAAGAAAGCCCTTTTCGACCACTGAGTAGCGAAGACTCCACCATTTATAAGTTTAAGACAGTTTTGTCTATACGGTATTTGTAGTCACGTAAAAAGTTGAGGACATGCCATTACAATCGACAGGTGGCTTCCATTTCCCTTCCTGTCCTTCTTTTTTCTTTTTTTTAAAGTCTGCTGTGACCCCAGAGGCTAAATGTAGTAGCACTTTCTACATCATTGACACGCCACGGTGGTCTATTGGTTATAGTGCTCAACTGCTAACCCGAAGGTCGCGTTCTCAAATCCAGGCAGTGGCAGCTGCATTTCGCTGGACTCGAAATGCTTGAGGCCCGTGTACTTAGATTAAGAACATCAGATGGTCGAAACTTTCGGAGCCTCCCACTACGGCTTCCTTCATAATCATATCGTAGTTTTGGGACGTAAAACCCCAACGATTATTAACTTACTACATCAGTTCGGCGATATCGCGGGACTAGTGCCCTGTTATCTCGAACACTGTAGCCTCCTGAGACAAAAGTGCACAGACGCACGAGCCGGCAAATTACGCTCAGGAACATTCAGCCATTATTTTTTTTCCATGCGCATTAAAAGCCAGTTTTACTCGCGCGTATATTGAAACCTCAGTCGCTCTCCGATATTGTCTGTCCGGGCGAGTGAAGCTATAGCTGGATACGGGTGTCTTTGTGTGCACAATGAGTGAGAGGAAGACGTGGATGTGTGTCATATAGTTTCCTAAACAGTTGTCGAGCGCCCTTCGCTGGGCTAGCGGGCGAACTCGGTTGGAAACCAGTGCACGCTTTTGCAGCGTATAGGAACAAATTTGTGATGAATTATATAGGTCTTAGTGGAAGAAAGGGCTGAAGCAAGAAGAGGGGGGGGGGGGGGGGGGGAGCGTGCATGGCAGCGGATGCTTGCCGACTCATTCGTCTTTCAGCCACTTACCGAAAATAATGTAGCTGATAATATTAACAACAAACGACTGTAAGGAATACAACAGCGAAATGAATGAGTCGGACGAAGTGATGGACGTAAAAAAAAGAAAAAGAATGCTGCAGAGAATTCCTAAGCGTATTCTTATGAGATGAGAAAGCGACAGTGTTTCTTTTGGCTAGGCTGTTACGGAGGGTTGCGGCAAAGTGTTCTTGCCGAGTAGTGTTATATTCAGGCAGTGCGATAGGCTGAATTGCGTTTTACATGATGCGGTACAATCAAAGTGGTGTCGACAACACTTTACACGTCCTCTTCTATTACGTCGTTGAGGCGGTATCCACCGCAACGTCGAAGAGTCTTCTGCCGATGTCGACGCGCAGTCTACAACATCGACATCAGACTCATTAAGCAACTACAGTGAAACCTCGGTGATACGATCACAGCTCATACGAATTTCGGGGTGATACGAATTTTTCGTTGGTCCCGGCCAAGGCCCATTAGCCTGCAATGCAATGGAGTACGGTTGTTGCGAACCAATTTTCACCCAGTGACGTTTGATACGAACGTATGCTACCGCACAGGTACGAAGAGGTGCTGTCCGTGCTGTCCCGGAAGATGCGCCAAGCATGTGCGAGCGCGGGAACGCAAGCGTGGGCATGCGCACCGCACCGCCAAATCGTCAGAATCACGGTGTCAGAAAAACACTTTTCTTACGGTCAGAATAAACCTTCAGAGACGCGTCACGGCCTCCGAGATTGTGTGCGCAAATCTTTAAAGCTCTTAAGTGCCTCCATGTGCCTTCGTGTTTAGATTACAGAGGATATTAGTGCCATGCTTCTTTTTCTAACGCGTCGACGCAGGCTCCTCTTGTTGCACTGTGTTTACACGTGCATGCCTCGTGCATCAGAGATCCTGTGAAAGGTGGACGAGGACCGAAAGAAGACCAGGACGGTCTTTGCGAAGGAGTCATGCCTCACAGTGTCAACACGCGCGACCATTGAGGTCTCACTTGTGTGGGCATGGCCGTAAATATCCCAAAAACATCCCCAACACCTCCACGATAACAAAATCATAACACAAGACCATGGTTCTGTAATTTTGTGGCCTTGATCCATCGCGTCAAAGCGCTTCTTTCGTTACTTTTGCTGCAGTACTCCGGTGTCATGCAAAAAAAAAAACACACTAAAATTTTAAAGGGGCTACTGCTGCCGCGGGTCACAATGCACCTGGTTCATCAATTAAATACGTGCGTACGGACCATATATTTATGAGTGCTGGTATGATTGCCAACATCTAAAAACTTAACTGACAATAATTCAGGGTTCTTGCGGACGTTGCTGCGGCCCTGAAAAACAATAAATGAAAATGTACGCCAAGTGTCTTTTGTCGCATGCTAATTTTCCATGCTTTCTGCTGATACGAATTTCGGATGATATGAATATTTTTGGTGGTCCCATGAGATTCGTATCACCGAGGTTTCACTGTAGTTACAATATCGCTATACATGATGCTGCGTGCCTCCACAGAAACTGAAGACCAACTTATACGGCGGACAAGGGCGCGCTTCCTCCGAGTCGGGACTACCCCTGCTACTGCGGGGATACTCCGCGACTTCAAGTGGTTGCTGCAGCAGTTGTTGGTGCCGGCTTCAGGTCCAGTGGGAGAGGTCACGTGCTTTGCGGACACGAATTTTACGGACGCCGGCCGAGTGCGCGCTTTCGTCAACCTAGCCAAGTAACACTATTACGTTGAAGAAATTCATCGAATTATAATACAATCAAAGATGAAGGAGAAGGCAACGGCGGCACTCGGATGCTACTGCGTTAAGTCTCTTTGCGGTGCCGAGGAGCTGCATGTGCGACGTCTCCTGTTTTTGCACGTCACTTCAGTTTTCTGCATCATCCGATCTCTTCGAAGGATGTTGCGAATAGGTGAAATGAGTGAAAGAACGCGAGCAATTTATTAGCCATTTGCCCTGAGGATGCCACTCCATCCCTCGCAGGAGAGCCATATAGTATAAAACACGACATTGCCGCGGCCTATGCGCCTGCACGCTTTTGTCTCGAGAGGCTGCAGTGTTCGGAATAACAAGGCACTTGTCTCGAGCCATTGCATACCTGCCGCTATCAGCTGCGGTCAAAGTACGTGGGTGGGCGCTGATACGTACGTACGCAAAGAGCCGTGCTTTTCAAGACTACGATAGGCAGAAAGGCTGTTGGCCTAAGGGCGCCTCGGTGCGCTCTCTCAGTTCCGCATGTGCACCCAGGCAACCCTATATAAGTGCTCTGCCGCAGGGTGCTGTGAAAACGCTTCTTCCGTTTCTAATGTCTGCACGCCTTTACGAAACTTTGTAAATAGCTTTTGCATGTTCGTGATTTTAAGTTATGTCTGTGTGGTCACTTTGTTTCCACCATCTTAACTCACCACCTTTAAATCAGCATGCCAGCTAGGTGACGAACCAGGCGCTGGAAGCGGAGTTTTCATAGCTGCGAAACGCATCACAAGACAGAAATGTGTTCGACGTATATGTGTATGTTGTGCAGTTGCTCGCGGTTCCTGTTGCGCGGACTGTTTCTTACCTTTTATTTTGATTTGATAGCACTGCATCATTGTTCACCCGTTCTGACGCTTTCTCTTTGGGTCATTCCATGACACCAAACGTCCCAGCCATCCTGTCGACCATCTCAAACGTATTCGAAAAAAAAATTATGCTGATTTCTTTCATTGAGAACAGTGAACTGCTAAAGCATTTCGAGAGAGAAAAATTTTTGATCACGTGGGAGCCTTCCGAACTTCGCAGAATGTCGTCTTAGCGTTGTTTGTCAGAAAATTTATGCTAAGAGTATCCTCTCTCGTTTCAATACTAAATTTGGTTTACATCCTTAGCAAACGAGTTCGTGTAAAGCGTTCGAAGCTCAATAATATAACTGCAATTCTTCTGCCATATACGCCTCCAGAAATTTCGGCAAAATGTTTTATGTCTGCATATTTTCCCTCGTAATATAGCGCTATGAATGAATATCTAAGTAATGAATACACGCTCTACGGAAGGTATATTTTTCGTTAAAAATATTTTCATACCACTGAAGTTTCTGAATTTTACGAAAAAAAAACACAAATTTGAGAAAATTTTCATTTTCGTCCACATTGAAACGCAATTTATACCAGGTGGTGCTCCAATGAAAAATCAGATTTACACCTGTATTGAAAGCAAATAAATAGTTCTTTTTATATAGCAAGTTTTATCAATACACTTTTTTGTTTTAAGGAAGGAAATAATTTTTGAAATGCCCCATTGACGGCGGTGGATAACTTGAATGAGGAAGCTACCGTATGACCAAATTGGAAGATGTCCGTCAATGGGGAACTTCAAAAATTATTTGCTTCCTTAAAACAAAAATTGTAATAATAAAACTTGTCATATAAGAAGAACTATTTATTTGCTTTCGATTGGGGTATAAAGCTGATTTTTAATTGGAGCACCATGTGGTGTAAATTGCGTCTCAATGTAGACCAAAGTGAAGATTTTCTCAAATTCGTATTTTTTTCCTGTAAAATTTATAAACTTCAGTGATCTGAAAAAATATTCAAGGCAAAATGTACCTTTCGTAGAGCAAGTATTCATTACTTAGATATTCATACATAGTGCAATATTACAAGAGAAAAAATGCAAACATTGAACATTTTGCCGGAATTTCTGGAGGCGTATATGGCAGAAAAATTGCAGTAATATTATTGAGCTTCGAACACCTTACACAAACGTCTTTGCTTAATATATAAACCAAATTTAGTATTGAAACGAGAGAGGATACTCTCAGAATAAATTTTGTGACAAATGACATTCAGACGACATTATGAGAAATTTGGAAGGCTCCCACGTGAACAAAAACCTTTTTCTCTCCGAAAAATTCTAGTTTTTAATGCAATAAATCAGCACAATTTTTTTTCGAGTAGGTTTGAGATGGCCGCCAAAATGGCTGGGACGCTTGGCGTGGAATGACCTTCCGTTTGCTTTTTTATTGTGAGCGTAGTCTCTTTTTTCATGTGCGGAAAATAGGGCCGCTAAAAGCAAGCCGCTTCCGGTCTCCAGTCTTCGTTTGGAGTCCAAACTCTGGACGCACACTCTGGACTACGAACCTACTAAATTCGAACACAAACTCCTATTCCCAGCCCCTTCCCCTCGCACATACTCTAGGTCGATACTTCGGGCAAGAAAAGCGTCCCCATCCCCTTCACCTCTTTTTTTTTTTTCATTTTAATTTTTAGTGTAAGGCAACGCATAAAATGAAGGAGACAAGACGCAGCGTTGTCGGCCTGCTAGCTCAGTCGGTTAGAGCGTCGTGCTAATAACGCGAAGGTCGTAGGTTCGATCCCTGCGCAGGCCAAATTTTTTCACTTTTTTTTTATTTTGTGTTGTGTTTTATCACCGTCACTATCCTCAGTTTGAGTGCTTCAGTTCGTTTTTGCTGGTATAAAGTAATGTTTCACCCCCGAAGCCCAAGCAGTCACCCTATTGGGATTTAGTTTTGCCTGGCTTTCTGAATCGTGTGCGAGATCGAACTATAAGCCTTAACTTTGGAGTCCATTGTCCCCTCATTAGCATCTTTATCGCAATAACAGTAAAAGTTAAGACTTGTGCACACACGCAATTTGTATTTTTTTGTAGAACACACAGAGATTTATTTATTTATTTATTTATTTATTTATTTATTTATTTATTTATTTATTTATTTATTTATAAAACTCATAATGTATGCGAGTTAATTTGCAACCACCCACATTTGTTTATCTTTCTATTTACCCAACATATAACTGTACATAATTATAGTTTACAACGTTTAAAACTTACGAATGACCTGTGCTACTGAATGTCCCACGACTGCCTCGTGGCGTACGGGGACCACCGTAGTGGAGTGTTCCGAACAAATTGTCACCAGCTGAGGTTCCTCAACGAACACCCAAAGCAGGGCACACTATAGCGTTGTTGCATTCCGCCATAAACGCCATGTGGGTTTTTGCAAAATAAAGCCGCTGCCTCGGCTGCGCTGCACGCCATGCGCCACGGCGGCGGGCCTTTCAACGTCTTTGATGGTTGCGTGCATGTTCAGGGAGCTGCTGAACAAATATGGTCCCAGCGTAATTCAATGCACACACGCAGTTACTGGATTCGCTACGGTTTTTCTGTCATTCGAAAGTTCCAGCGGATAAAATGCGCGCACAGCTTCATGTCACCGTGGCTAAACAACGCTGACGCCGTTGAATACACGCGCTTTGATTAATTAAACTTGGCAGATCTATGTTGCCTGAAGCGGAAGTCAGCATGGCAAAAGCACAATTAAGTCCACTGCAGGAAAAGAGCCTCTTCCCGGAATATCCAGTTACAACTGTCCTGCGACCGCTTAATTCATTCCGTGTCTGTAGACTTCCTAAACTTATCAGTCGCCCCAATTAACTTTCACATTCAACTTTTTCTCTTGCTTCTATCCATCTGTTATTCCGACAGACCGCCAATTATACCGTGACTCTACGGATGTAAGTACTTCAGTCCGTATTGGTTTCAGCACAAACCTGCTTCCTACAGGTGTACACATAGTATTCTATTTCACTTACCCTTCCCTGTGTTGTACGCCGCGCAAATGTCACCGCGCATCACATAAAGCGGGAACTACGCATACCTCATCCGTATATACGTTGAGTGATAGGTGTGACGTGGTTGCAGCCCGAGTTAGGTGCATGACGGATATTTTATGCATAAAGTAGAAGTGCCTGAAGCCGTGTCGCCAACATTCCCTGGCATGGTTTCCTTTCTTTTTTATCCTGCCACACTTCTGAGAATTTTAAATCGCTTACGCAAACCTCTCCACGCGTCACGCGATGCATGGGCGCTGTGTTTGAGAGGAAAAGGTCGGCGACGCTGCTGGACGCCGTTAAGCGTCGAAACACTAAAACACGCTGGGCGGTCTGAGTGCCGTCGACGTTACGTGCCTCGTTCACAATTTACGAAACCGGCGCTCAAATGGGGAGTGTCGACATCTCGTTCGATTCCTTCATGCGGACTTGTGCCAGGAGAGCGTTGTATATGTATTGTAACTTCGTTCGGAGAAAATCATTGCGAATCGTACAGGATAAACTATAGGAATCATTATTGGCGCTCTTTCACTGAAACAACGCGCAAATAGTTCCTATACATATGCTTCGTGTTTGCCAAGTGTGTTCTGTAAATACCACCAGGAGTTATTATTTCTAATTACTACAAATAACATTCCCTGTACTTTCCTTGGCATTATTGTCTGTTAGTTCACATTAATATTGTGTCTAACGAAGAAAAACGAGCCCTTAAAAGTTTTCATTCCTTCATTCATAGCGAGGGTCTCGTTCTGGCAGACTTGATGCCTTCAGGTATAGTATGCGAGGGATTATTGGTCAGCTGCCGGTTCGTAAAAAGATCACGTGCTACGTGACGCCAACAGGCAGAAAAAGAGTGTTCCACACTCGCCGCCATGGCTGGGATCGCCGCTGACTAACATTCCTAGGTTTAAATGCACATATATACCCCATAAAGTGGACGGGAGGATGACCGCCGCCGTAAGTGGTATAGAGCGTCGGACGCGTTATTCGAAGGTCGCAGGTTCGGTCCCTGCCGGCGGCAAGTTATCTTTTCGTCCACTTTACTTTCTTCACATTTATAGTCTAATTACTACAAATAAGATCCCCTGTAATTTCCTTGGCATTATTGTCTGTTAGTTCTCATTAAGAAATAACAACGTTAGTCGGATGATTAGTGCAGATTCAGCTTGCAACCACGATCACAATGCCTTAAGGGGGTAACAACTTAATTAAAAGTCTGCTCAGGTATACTACCTGGCAGGCCCGAGCACTAGGATTGTTCCTCAGAGGAGGTTTAACAAATTCGGCGAGGTGGTGCATAGCTGGTGGGAAGTTTTGTGCGCAAAAACAAGACAATTCAGGTGAACTGTCTTGTTTTTGCGCACAAAATTTCCCATCCTCAGAGGAGCGACACGATGTGCGACATATATATGCTAGACACGACATAGGTATGTGCTAGACGGGTAGATATGTATACAGATTGATATAGATTAAGATCTGCAGACGCTTTTATTTCTACTTCCTGATGATTCTTTCTTTTCCTAATGAAAATCCTTCAGCTTCTTTCCCATTCACACATTTAGGTGCTCTCCCTCTGTTCCCCTTCAATAATCACCCCTGTAGTGCTATAGGCACCATAGTATAGCGTCATGATGTAAAGGGAGCAAAGCTATCATACCAGCGCCAGCTTCAAAGGACTTCTCGCTGGTGCATATCTGAAGATTCCTCACATATAGACCAACGCCTCATTTAGAAAGGTGATTCCGCAGTAAATGTCTGGGTTCCTTACGACGAGAAAGCTATTTTTCGCGGAGGCTCAGCCATACAGGGCGGCTACATATGGAATCGGGTGTATACGGTGCGCAGCTTCCGCCGAGAACTGTCCGAAAGTCGATTGGCGCTGTATACTCATTCATAGGCGTAGCCCTTCACTTCCTGAAATCGCAAAAAAAAAGATAAGCTAGTTCGATATAAATAAATAGTTAAATGGGCATATTGAGATTTAAGCTGCGGGGGACGCCGTAGAGGAAAGAGCTACGGATTAATTTTGATTGCCCGGGATTGTTTGCGTTGCACAGTGTTGTGGTGCAACACCTTTAGCTTGGTATTGCACCGCAACACTGTGCCTCATTAGTTGTCTGCACACTGCGGGACAGTATACGGACAGCGTACACAGAGGATACAGTAAGTATGCAGGAAACGCAGCAAACTAAAATTCCTGTGACGATTAAAAGCAGGATTGTAACGTTAACGTTGCTTTACTTTACCTATTTCCTTCCTTCCTTTTGCTTTCGTATAAACAGCGCTGTACCAATTTGAGCGGTAGTACTTGACAATTATTTCGCCGAACGTTATTCATTGCAGAAGCGCTTTCCCCCTTTTTTGTATACATTAAGTTTTTAAAATTTTCACAAGAGAACTTGTCCATGAGTGGCGCTGAGACAATAATTTTTTTTACCAATCCAGGCTTTCAAGTGACATTTCCTTGGGGAGTTTATGTGGCACAATGTCGCAAAGTGTGTCATTTGTACTAGCGCTTTCGCAGCGTAGTACCTTATGACGTTGATCAGTGCGCACGCAGCGCTTCACGCCCTCTTGAGAGACCAGCAACGCTTATGTGGGTAGAACATATAGGATAAGGCTGCACCAATATCGCCGCTACCGCACCAGAAAGCGCCCAGGGTGATGGAGTGTCGCTCTCTGGAATGGGCGACCGACCGACGGCGTTCCGGGGCACCCGGCGCGCTGGAGGGTAGGTGGGTATACTCCGACTCCGGAACGTGGAGGGGGGGGGGGGGCTCTGGTGGGGGGGTGACAGTCTCCACTGTCGCGAACGCCGCTGCTGACCTCAGCGAGAAGTGTGCCAGCGCCACTCGGAGACCATAACCGGCTGGCCCGCAGACCTAGCTGCAGGGCGCTTAAATTGGGGCGAAGGTTGAACGGTTTCCATGTCTGCTTTTGCGGCTGCTCAGCGCGCTTTGTCCAAACGATCGGGCGCACCGTCAGCACGCGCCGCGCGATGTGCCCCTCTTTCTCGCCGTTTGCCGCCGGCGCGTATGCTTCCGCACAGAGGTTTGTTGTTTTCCGGGAGGCAGCGCGCCTGCTGCCCTGTGCGAAACGCTGGAGACGCAGCAAGGCCAACAGGTGGCTGATGCGTTGGCTCTTGACGGTGTGAAACACGTGCCGATGCATAGAGAACCGCTTGAACGCGCATGTTTGTGCCATGCGTCGTCTGTGGCATCTTGGATGCGACTAGAGGAGCGCTTGTTGCGTCCATCGTGAACCCCCAGCGCGTAGCGTGAGACACAAGGTTTTTTTTTTCCTTGGGGGGGGGGGGGGGCTGCGGGGGGGAAGGGAGGGTTATTTATTTCGGGAAATGCTGCTCGGTGTCACAGTATACGTTCTCCGTCACCATAGACATCTATCCCCAAAACTCCCGATGGAGAATAAATCATGCCAATCTCGCATACACTGCAAAATGTAGATTTTAAAAGAAGAAGAATCAGTCAACCCCATTGACTATAAAAGAATGCGTTTAGCTTGCTTTGGGAGGTCGCCACTTGTGGCACTAGATGTTGCATCATGTGTAACGGGTGGTGCTCTTAATTTCCTCACGATACCGCTGTAACAAGGAGCCTAGGTACAAGCGACGGTGCAAAGTCCACGGCTGGACGCTGACGGTGCAACAACCTCTATGCGACACTCATTCTCATGAACGCTGGGCCTCTTGACTTACTGCTGGTAAACTCTTCTGGTGAGGACACTTGCCAGCGGATGAAGAAGCAAAAGCAACTATTTCCACTCGTAGTCATTAAGGATGTAATGAAGTTTACTGCTACTATACTCATGCGTCAACGACTGCCGGCAATAAAAATGCCCTTGAATGTACGACTCTGTCCCAATTGCCGTTCGTCCTTTAGTTTTGGTCGTCTCGCTGTGCTTGTATCCGGCATAGACACGTACCAGCTAGCCCAAGTTGCATGGCGCAAACGTATGCAGTACTGCTTATATGAATTTCATGCAGTGGACGCACGAACATGCGTCAAGGGGCCGTCACACATTTGATGTCGAAAGCAACGTTATACCCTAAGAGTTCACCATATTCGTCCCTAAAAAACCAAGTCGAACAACGCGCGGACTTAACGTCGCAAAATAGCAGTGACTTATTCAGCATATCGTTTTAAATCACGTCGGAGCAGCTGTCACATATACTATATAACTTGCCGATCAACTCAAACAGCAGCGCGCGAAAGCAGCGTAAGCATCATCTACATCTGCCTGAAACGCACCTGGGCACCTCCTCCTGTAAGCCAGCGTGATTCACGATGTGACACTTGTTTTCAGCGGCCTTTCAGCTACGCAGACGCGGCAATATTATTATTGCTCGATGTGCGAGCTTGTTAAAACCTCGATGCCGCTTTTTTCGCTTAGTTACGAGCGGCATTTCGCTCGTTATACCACTGCCGCGCAGTCGCAAAACGGCGGCTGGCCTTCGTTTATGCGGCCGTTTATGTGCGGACACAATGGCGGGGGCTCGCACACTTGCGCGCAGCCTTCGCGGAAGCGAGCTGCTGGCGCGTCGCTCAGGTGGTCGGCCCGACGCGCATCTCTCGAGGACGCCTCCGTCGAGAAGCCGCGTTTTACCCCGCACAGCTGCCGAGCGTCAGCGCTACGGCACGCGTGATAGCTCCGCGCGCCACTCAAGCGGCACTGCGGAGTCGCCTTCGGCGCGCCCGCTGTTCCTTGACGGTAGGCGATCTCGCGCAGATACACGGTAGGGAGCTGGCGGGGTAAAACCAAGACTGCCTGACGCACGTTCCTCACGAGTGAGCATGGTCGTTTCTTTGGCGGGCGCGTGGGTTGCCGGAGTTACCAGAAGGCGGTGACTGGCACCGTGCTGGTGACACATGACGAGCGCCCGCGGAGGCGTGCTTGGAAGAGTCGTGGAGCTCTCTCCTTTGAAAAAGCTCGTTGGCTTGCTTTTCTGCGGCCGCAAAACAGTGCACTATGACGAAGCGGATCTCCACGCGGAGTGTTGAATCAGACACCGTTTTTCTAAACGGGTAGCTCGATACTCTTGTCGTGTAAATACATCGTTGGCAGTATGTCTTCTTTGGTTCGACGTTCGGGTTGAATTAACATGCTGCGTTAATTTGTACCCCGTATCTTCCGCAAGCGCTGGGAGAATCCCCCACTTCTTTTATTATCACAGCGAAAGGGCGTGTAGTGAGCTGCGAAGATGCTGCTCACCAAAAGCAAAAGCCGTTACTCGACACACACTATATGGCAAAGGCCTCTGCGAATTAAATGTGCAATCTCTTCAATATTGCGACTAACCGATGTAATGCATGATTTCGGCCTTTATGACCGCGTATAGCGTCAGCGAAAGAAGTGCTCCGCGCGCGGGTATCGACGTTCACAGAAAGGTCGAGCTGCTCTCGAGGAGGATCGCGAAAGAGCGAGATATGTAGTCCTTTTGCAACACCGCGGAAGCAGCTATGAGCCGCTACCCCGCGCATCCATGGGCTGCAGACCTAAAGCGCTGAATCGCTGCTCTGGTCACGGCATTACCGTATGCGACCGAGATGCAGCATATAAAAACTTTCTTTTTTAGAGCACTCGGAATGCGCGTCTAGTCTGCTCTTTAACTCGTGACGGAGTGCAGTGTCACCTCGCATACATGACAGTGCACCGCAAGCAAACTATTGAAAACATTGTCCCAGTCACATCTGCGTGTCTAAGCGCTCGTCCTTGTTTTTCGCTTCTTTGTCTCTATGTTTTTGCGCAAATATAAAGACGATTTTATTCCTACTAGACCGATTCGCAGTAATTCTACGCGTGATATTTCAAATCATGCGACCTTGCCGACTCTTTCAGCTCTATGTTGTTCTCGTTGCATCGTGTTTAATAAGTTATACCACGTGTATTTCTTTCTTTCTTTCTTTCTTTCTTAGTAATTAGTTATTATCTTTCTCCTTTTAAGTTCGATAGGGATATCAATAGAAGGGAACAAAGCGTGATGAATAATTTATTTCTATGATGAGAACATGTTTATGCGCGTTACAAAATCAGTGCTGCGAAATGGCTCTAATAAAACATCATATACATGTTCCGTATAGGCAGGCTACTCACTTTAAGCGAGACCTTGCTCAGTAAACTAACATCTGGAAAATATTTCAATTCTGTGCATTAATTTCAAGGAAGGGGCTCATTCAGAATCGCAAAGTGTGTTCGCTAAGAAAAAATCGAATATTTGGGGGAGTATTTCTGCCGCGCACCTATAATCGTCGTCTACCTCAGGTGTTTTCCTTGCGTTATCACTGCGGTCCCGGAACTTCCAGGGCACGAAAGGCGGGCGCGCTATCAGCGTGGCATAGCATTCTAGATAGGAGAGTGGCGAGAGCCGAGTTTTCAAGAAAAGGGGAAACGCGAGCAAGCCAGATGATGATTATTGCTCCGTAGCAGAAATTCTCCCCAAGTACTCCACTATTTGTTAGAGTGTAGGCTCACAATCAAAGCCTGATTGATCCTTCAAGGCACTGTTCTGTACAGTCGGTTCATTGATGGATTTCTTTAACATTTCTTCAAAAGTCATTTAGATCTAATGAAGCTTCATGATCGCAAACTTGTGCACATTTGCACAACGATTACATTTATTCTACATACGATATTGCAAGCCGCCATAACGTTAAAATTAGTGCCGCGTTGTGCACAATGAAGTAGCCACACAATGCTTTTATTCATTTTTTTTCTTCATTTCGTTTGATACATTGGCATACATGCGTGTGAAACGTGCTTCACGCGGACGTGGGTGCTCTGACTTGCGAATTTCGATTGCGCACTTGCAGCCTGTGTCGCGACACAGAACTCGAGGGAACTCTCGAGTGCTTTAATGATTTTCTCTTTATATTGCACGAGTAAATGAGTAGCCGGCGCCTCTACGAAGCACCGACATCGCCTTTACGCGCACTTGAAGAGGAAAAGAAAAAGCTCGGCGGAATAACTGAAAAGTTATATATGGCCGATTGGCGCTGACTGCTCGTCCTATAGAACCCCCCCACTTTTTTTTTAATTTGTCGCAGCTTACGCCAGCGTTATCGCCTAAACTGTACAGTTACAAACGAACGAGCCTGTATTTCTGTGTGCTGTCACGGCGAAATTCGACGGACATACGCAACACGCGCTTCAGGTTGAATCAGCCTTCGCGCGCCGATGCATCGAACACTTCCCCAACGGGACCGGCTGCCAGGGCGGCCTTTTGACAGAACACACGCAGCATGTGTTCGAGATAAGCACGAAAGGTAGAATATGCGCTGTCACGTCGTGTCACGCTGCTCTATTTTGTACCTGTTTATGGCATCCGTGGAATGCAGACAGAGAGAGAGCTACGCCGTGCGGTGTAGACGCATTGCTGTTATGCTGCGTCATCATGGGCCAGCAACACTAAGGTGCTTGCGTGCCCAACATGGCAGTGCACCCAGCTACTGCTGGTTACTCTTCAAAAGCAAAATACTAGAACTGTTCACTATATATGCGTCCAACGTTACCGGAACCGAAAAAAGTAATCCCTATGGTTCAACGTCGCACAGAAGCGTCTAAACAATAAAAAGAAAATGCTGTTTCGTTCTGCAAAACGCGTGCGCGTGGAACAGCTACTATACCATAAAAAAAAAAGTTCGAAAGGCTCGCTAATAGAGAAAAACGTTTTTTTTTTTTCACAGACATTACCAGCTACGTAACGAAATAACTCCATAAAATAAAACAAGCCTTATAAGGCTTCCTTTATTTACTCTGCGTGTTCATACCATTCCAGCGTTTCCGAGCCTAAAACTCATGTACACCTTACTAACCTAGAATTGCTTCGTCATATATCTAAACTATGCCTTTTTCACAAATTCTATCATGTTACTTTCGAAGTCCCAGTTATCTTACCAGTCCATCACTTGCCCATCACTTGCCATCACTTACTATCCACTAGCTAAAGCTATACCCTCATCTTCGCTCCCTTTTTGTCACAACCGCACGGGACTGGTACCATCGACTTGCTATTGTCGTGTCCCACTTCCATCCACATCAATTCAAGGCTGCTCTGGAATCATTCTTTCAATGTAATCAAATCCCATCACTCATCTAATACCGCAACTCTTTGAGGTATCATAAATGAAATGAAGATTTGAATGGCACCTGCAGTGTCGTGGTGCTCTGGGACGGTGGTCGCAGTTCTACAGTCGCTGCAATTTTCCTCGCCTGTTAAAATAGCACGCCATTTGGAAAAGGCCAAGAACAAACAATAAAGTTAATCGCAGAGCACGGGGCAAAGAGTAACGGATAGTATTTTGTGGCGCGCGCCCAGTCAGACCACCGTTTGCGGATGCGACGCCGCGGCTGCCGAATATTTGCTCCCTGCATGCGTCGGCGTCTGTTCGCTTCATGGGATGTGTGCGTGCCGCGCTAGTACACGGTGGCCTTGTCTGCAAACAAGCGTCGGCGGTGCTGTTTTTCTAACGCAGTCTTCCGGCCTTAAAACGCCTTCACTGCACACGTGGCTGCTCGTCCTTGCTGCATGCTCGCATGCCGTCTATGCATTCACGACACGTTTTATGGAGAGAAATTTACTCGGCGTGTAGTTACATCTTTCGAGAGCCTGCTTAGACTCTAACACAGAACTTCTAAACTCAAGAAATAAGAAGGCGTACTACACTTCACTTTGTATACACTTGAGGCGTCGAAGCATACTCCGTAAAAGCAGCTTGCTTATGGTTCTATACACTCGAGGGGACACCTAATGCAAACCCGCCTTAAATGTCAGTGAAGAGTACTTTACGGCGATGCTTTCGAAAACTTACGCTCCTGCGACTGCTAAGTAGCGACTCTTGCCACGAAAGGTAACCTGGTGAGCTAGAGAAGACACAATATAACGAAATACGGGTACAACGAAGCTTCCGCGCGAGCTCACCGGGTTACCCTGTTGATAATGACAGCGCTTAATCAGGGTCTAGTTAATTGCTTATCCGTATAGAATGACTACATTGCATTATTACGCAACCAAAAGCACGCCTGAACAAGTTTCTGACAATCAATAGAATTTTATTATTGAACCTTGTAAGTTTAGATACGTTAACTGGCGCTAAAACAGGCCCAATACTGGAAACGAACTCGAAGCCCGCGATGGTATACACTGACGTATTACTGGCCCGGAAGTATCGGCGGGAAGTTTGTGAGAATAAATTTTGGTCAGTATTTCTGGCCACAACACACACATTCGATCATATGATCTCCGGCTCAAGAACAGCATACGCTAAATCTCCGAGACACGGCGACGGGTGCATATCGGTGATGTGACGTGTGGTGCTGCAGAACAGAACGCGCGCATCGTGTGCACCCAATCCACCGCACTTTATCTGCACCATTACTTTCAACGTCACGCAAGACTTGAGTGCATCTGGCTTGTTTCTGGAATGTTCTCTAGGTTGGGTGGTTGAAATTCCGGAACCCCCCACTACGGCGTCGCTTATAACATATCGTGGTTCTGGGACTTAGAATCGCAACAATTATTAAACTGAATTGGCGTTTGTCTTTACTGCCCCTTCAATTGTATTTCGTAAAAAAATACCTAAACTGGTGGCTGACTGATGTATTCGTTGATAAAGTAGATACAATTCAGAAAGATCCACTGTCCCAAAAGCCACTACACTAGCTACGAAAGAATTAAATTGATGACAGTGTTCGCGCAGCTATAGTCTCTCAGGGCAAGTTGCTTTATTTTCGATGCAACAAAAAAAGAAAAAAGAAAGAAAGAGAAAAGAAGGAAGGACAAAGCAACACAATTCATACGTCCATTTATGTGTTACGTAACTTGCCGCAGTTTCGATTTCGTGTGCATTCTTTTGAAAGTTAGGCGGTAAAGTGCGGCTGCATTCTACAAAAACAGCGTATGAATGCCAACAACATGACAAAGCCCACTATGGCAACGTTATCCGTAGAACGTTTTTTTTTGTTGTTGTTACAGCTTCAACCCTCCCCCCCCCCCCCCCATTTTTTTTTATTTTACTCCCCGCATTCCTCGCTAGTATAAATTTCTTGCTTGACTTTGTCTGTCAGATGTGGCGGCGAAAAAAAAGTAAAAAAAGACAACAACGGTGAGCATTTCTGACTCGCCCTTCTGTTGCTACCCTTGAAATAAAATAATCTTTTTCTTTTTTTTTTTTATGATGACTGTGCTTAGTGCTGGCTCTTGCAAAACAATTCAGGAATTTCTGAACGTTCCTGTTTGCTTCCTGAAAAGCCCTTAAGGGTCGTTATTTCGCAGCTTGATGGGAAATCAGCGCACATTCGCGTTCTGTCATAGGCAATGTATGTCAGGCGATGTTTGTCATAGGCAATCTGTCATAGGCAATGTATTGCAGCAGTTCGTCTGGGAGACTATCCTGACGCCCGCCTACTTTGCTATACGTATGTAAAATGCAACTTGAAAACTGAGTTTACCGTATACGGGGGACCAGCGCCGGCCAGGGATCGGTACGACAGTGTGTGTGCTACATGCCGACACTGTCCGGTACGGTGGTCGCGAGAATGACACAACATTTTTAAATATAACAGATGCGCGGTCATCGACGTTTGCTTAAGACTATATTAATAATGGCTGTGGTTTTACGTGCCAATACAATGTTTATGAGGCAGTGGAGGGCTCCGGGAATATCTACCACTAACGTGAGTGAACCTAAATCGAAGTGCACGGGCCTCTAGCATTTCGCCTCCATCGGAATGCGACCGCCGCGGCTGCGATCGAACCGGCGTCTCTCATCTGGAGCAGAGTGGGCTGCTACCATCGCGGCGGCCGTACTCTGACCATGACTATGCGCGTTTCGAGGGGCACATGCACGACGATGCGTAGTCACATGCTGGACGCATATTTCCGAAGCTGTCAATGTGCTAACGTGAAATCGGACCACGTGCGATACTCGAAACTCCATACCCTAGTTTATGTGAAGCTAAGCGATGTTGAAGCTAATCCTGGTCCTACTCAGGCCGAAATGCTTAAGCGGTTAGTTGAAGGGCAGGCTGCTCTTCTTAATGAAATACAGGAGCTTCAAACGCATTTCTTGAAAACAGAGAAACCGTGAAGCTCTAAATTTAGAGCTTCACGGTATGTTTGACAGAATGCAGGCACAGATCACTGAGACAAAGGATAATCCGGCAGCAAGTAACAATAGTTTACAATCCATTGAACGTATTATAACATTCCAGGCTAAGAACCTAACAGATCTCGAGGATGGTAGCCGGCGTTCGAACATAGTAATCCATGGGATACCCGAAATTCCAAACGAGACAGAAGATACACTCAAAGATAAAGTAGTCAAGGGTGTATTTAATGATAAACTACATGTACAATGCCAGTCTGTCGGTCGTATTCACAGGTTAGGCAGGCAAGGTGACAGGCGACCGATAATTTTATATCTTCAAAATTTCAATGAAAACAAAGAAATACTTCAGAATGCTAAGAAATTGAAGGGAACTAGCATATTCATTCAAAATGACTACTCGCAAGCCACCTTAAAGAAGCGCAAGCTTCTGTGGAAAAGTGCAAAAAATGATAAACTACAAGGGAAGAAGGTGTCACTTATACATGACAAACTCAAGTTAGACACGCTTACTTACTTTTGGGACGAATCGCAAAATAAACGCGTGCAGGCTGCGCAAAGTCACCCTCTGCACACAGAAGCATGAAGTAACGTATATCCGCGAAATCCGCGAAATAAACGTCTGCGTTTAATTAATGTTAACGCTAGAAGTATCGTAAAGAAAACAAGTTCGCTAGAGATACTGTTACTTCAACATGACCCCCATATTACAGTTATCACTGAGACTTGGCTTCGCGAGGAAATTAACGATCAAGATGTATTTCCCCCTTGCTACAATGTTTATCGAGTGGATAGGTCTTCTAGGGGAGGAGGTGTGGCAGTCTTAATTAAAAATCAGATTGAAGCTGTTGTTTTAGAAAATAATACCTGCTGCGTTGGAATGCTTGTGCATTAAGGTATCGCTTTGGGGCTCTAACTTCGTACTTTTCGCGATTTATAGGCCTCTTGACGCCCCCACCGAATTTTTGCATGAATTGCGTTGTTTGTATTTTTGTAGTAAGGTTATTCTTGTTGGTGACTTTAATTTGCCCGGTGTAGACTGGGCGCGCCTCGACTCCGGGCTTCATCACAGTCGGGATGTTAACATACTTTTTGATATGTTAACCCATGATCTCATGCAAGCTGTTCTTGAGCCTGTGCGAGGTTCTTCGTCCTCAGTTTTAGACCTGGTTTTCTTTGCTCGCAAATTTGTTGAATTCACGGTGGTGGTCGAGCATGGCCTATCAGATCACTATCTCGTCTACATTTCCTTGCTACTTGCTTCCTGTACAAAAACTAAAAAATCATCTGCCCATTTTGTCAAAGATTATTCTCGCGCAAACGACGCATGTGTGATTCGTTACTTAGAAAATTGCTTAACTGATTTTGACGAAAATAATGTGAACATACTTTGGACTCGCTTCAAAGATATGTGTCATTTTTGCATAGACAATTACATACCAAATAAGAAAAAACGAGTACACAAGCAAACACCATGGATCAATCGTAACATTATTCATATGAAGCGCAAAATTAAGCGATTAAAGAAGGCCCATGCGCAGTCAAACTTGATATCCGAATTGCAAGGCGAGCTTGCACTTGCGGTGCATAGTTCGAAAGACTATTACTTTAACTCATCTCTGCCAAATTTCATTAAAAGTGACCCAAGTAAGTTTTGGAATTACATTGCCGAGAAGAAAAAAACAATATCACAAATGACAGTGAATGGACAGATGGTCACTGAAAACATAGAACTTGCCAATCACTTTAATACGTTTTTTCAGTGTTTTTTTCTAAATTGTTCACACAACTGTGCAGTGCCGCAATTTTCTGATGTAAATTTTATATCGGAGCCGGGTGTACTTAATATGCTACTAAATCTCAAACCCAAATGTTCTAGTGGACCTGACAATATCCCCAATTTGTTTCTTCGTAGATATACGGTAAATTTATCAAAGTTTCTTGTTATAATATTTCGTACGTCACTGTTGTTGTCAGAATTACCGAGCGACTGGAGGACAGCCCGCATTGCACCAATTCGTAAGAAGGGAGACCGTCTTCTCGTAGAAAATTACCGTCCTATTTTTTTAACGTCATCATGCTGCAAACTTATTGAACATATTATCGCAAAAAGCATAACTACATATTTAGATCAGCATTCTGTTTTAACTAATTGTCAGCATGGATTTAGAAGAGGGCATTCGACTGTCACACAGCTGATCACTGTTGTTCATTCTTTTGCATCAACTCTTGACAAAAACGGACAAATCGACATAATTTTTCTAGACTTCCGGAAAGCCTTTGATACTGTCCCACACGATAAATTAATTCTGAAACTTAGACATGCAGGAATTCCGGGAATGTTTATTTCTTGGGTTGCTGCATATTTGTCTAACCGGAATCAAATCGTAGAGATTAATGGCGCAAAATCGAGTGGCCTTCCAGTCACATCGGGTGTGCCGCAGGGCAGTGTCCTCGGCCCTCTTCTTTTTATTATATATATTGACAACATTGTTAACATGGTTGAAGGTGGTGTGCAGATTCGATTATTCGCTGATGATTGCGTGCTTTTTAAAGATACTAATTCTGTCAATAATCAAATTAGCTTATGTGGTAGTTTAAATAATATTCTGAAATGGTGCATGTGCTGGAAAATGACACTAAACACAGACAAAAGCGTACTAATGCGAATTACTCACAAGAAATCATCTTTGCTTCATACGTATAAATTAGGTTCATCCCCTCTGCAAGAAGTAACCCAATATCAGTATCTAGGAGTCACCTTTAACAACATGTTATCATGGAATGACCACATTAGTAACACTTGCACCTCAGCCTTCAGAAAATTATGCCTCTTGAGACAAAAACTTAAAAAAGCCCCTTCCGATGTAAAATTGCTATGCTATAACACCTTAACCAGAACTAAACTGGAGTATGCATGTATTGTTTGGGATCCGTATACTAAAACTAATATCAATAATCTCGAGAGAATGCAGCGAAAGGCAGTTAGATTTATATTTAACAAATTCTCAAGATTGGATTCACCCACAGAACTTATGAAAACTAACCATATTGAACCACTCGAGATGAGAAGACAAAAAAAGAGAGTGGAATTTCTTAAACTGCTTTACACGAACAATTCACCACTAGACTAATCTCTATATCTATCACCCCTATTAACCAGACCCACACGCCACCATAGACAAGATGAATTAACACCTTAGTTCGCGAGAACGAACATATTTAAGAATTCTTTTTTCCCTCGTACTATAACCGAATGGAATTGTATAATCGAATCAACATCATAATCCTCATTATTATTGATTTGTTTTATAGCGTTTTGCCGGACATATTAACTCTACTTCTGTAATATTGTTTTTGTTTCCTTCGTTCTTTCCAACTTTTCTCCAAACGTGTTCACTGTTGTACCATTTTATTGCCCTCCCTGCTTAGACTACGTGTCCGCAGTATTTGATAAATAAATAAATAAATAAATAAATAAATAAATAAATAAATAAATAAATAAATAAATAAATAAATAAATAAATAAAATGTGTTAACGGCGCGCGAAATTTCAGCGCTTGTTCCCAGTAGCGTCCGGATCTCAGCACGTCAACCCCGAATATACCGTTTGCCAATCATCGTTCACGCGATGCAAAAACAATTGTCGGAGTCAAAGGAAAAAATGGCACAGCTTGCACTATAGCGGCGGAAGGCTGGAACCAACAGCGGAGCTAGGCGGCCTTCCTTTGTTTCTATTTATTTTTATCTTTCTTTCTTACTCTTTCTGTGTGTTTTTCTATCTATTTTATTGCCTCTGCTTCTTTCTATTTCTTTCTCGCTCTTTCCATCGCTTTTTTCGCCTCAAAGAAAACGACTTGTAGTGGGCACCTTGTTCAGTTATACATAATAACTGACAACCACATATATTTGGTCAGAGTGAGCTTCGTTATGATCGCTGTTGCCATGGTTTTATGCCCTCACTGGTATAAATTATTTTGCAGTTCTAGAATTCACTGCCAGATTCTTATATCATTTTCCTGCTCACCCCCCCCCCTCTCACCTGTTGTGTCAGTTCAGCTTTATGACAATAGCTTGCGCTTCTGTTCTTTCGCTCGTCTTATTAGTCGGCCGCCGGACGATGCAGAGGCGCCGAAGCAAGAACCACATGCTCCCAGACAACCTATTTACGGGGCGGCGCCAATCAACGCAACTGCAGTTGTTTGGGATCTCTTCATTACATTCCATCTTAGCGCCGTGTAAAGGTTTTAAGCGTTCGCTGCAATCGGTGGTGGCATTGCACCGCGTTTCTCAGTTGCCTGGGTGTGACGGTGGCGAGGTCACCTTCGCTAGGGTTACTGTGTGTGGCTCCTTTTTCAGGAGCCATGTACAGTAACTCTAACCTCCACCGCCGAAGCCCGCTGCGCATTTCTTCTTCCAAGATTTCGTCTTGCTGGCTCACCACAACATCTCTTTGACTGACTCTCAGGTGCGAAAAAATCTTCATGATTTTAAGGCGAATGGTAGGTGGAGTATGTGGCCTCTGAAAGCTTGGGGTGATTCGAAATCGTTGTCACGTCACCATCGTGACACGCTGTCGTCATGCCAGCGCGGTCATTCGCTCTCGCCGAGGCCGTCATTTTCGTCACGCTGTCATGCGCATGCCCGTCTACCAAAGCACCGTTGACAATAATACGTGCGGTCATCGTCAAACAACGTTATGACGTCAGCAGCATCAACTTCGGAAGTATTCGTAGAATATTGCTTTGATGGTCCCTGCAACAATAGTTATATTCTTTTTGTCGGAGACGGGCAATCTGTCAATCATTCTTGCAGTCGCAGAGGGCCCAGAAACGAACCTTTTTTCATGTGAACGATAACAAGAGAAGAAAATGGCTATGTGTCTGCGGAGGGATTTCTTCGGTCGCGCGTTCGTCTTTGCACACGGCGCTCGCGCGGCTTTCGTGGTACAGCAGGGCCCGGACAACGACGTGAAGCCTGGCGGTGCTTCGCGTCAGCACCGCGACTGACACCTGTCGCGGACACGCAGCCGCTGGGTCGCGTTGCACAGGTGGCCGAGCCGCTTTTCCCCGTCGACGCAACAGCTTTGCACCGGCGGCGGCCCCGATCCCCAGCGGACGCTACGGCCCGGCCGCTGAGCCCTCGAGTTCGCCGTCGCAACTTCCGCGTGGTACAGGCATTCGTGGATCTGTGTCTTCCCCGGCACTTTCGCCCTCTCCTTCTCTCGGTTGTGTGATACTTGGTGATAACCGCCGTGGGGGGCTGCGGTGTTGCGCCGCTGTCCCGCTAAGCACGTGGCCGCGGGCTTGATTGCCGGCCACGGTAGTCGTATTTAGATGTGTGCGAATTGCAAGAACGCCCGTGTCCTTAAATTTAGGTGCACGTTAAAGATGCGCGGTCAACATTAACCCAGGTCCCAGCTACAGCGCGCCTCATGTTCATGCGGTCGCTTTGGCGAGTAACGCCTCCGGATTTCTTCTTTTTTTAACTCTCAGTTGGAAAAGCCACTCTTTGATCGAACAGGACAAAGGTCTACCCACGAGGAGCTATGTGCAGTACAATGCAGTATGGGGCCTCAATTGATTTCGAAACCACTGGTGTCGTGAATTGTTCTATCTCGCTACAGACAGAATGTCTCACGGGTTGACTGCAGTCCTATGACGCACAATTTTCCTGAGCGTGAGTATTTTGTTCAAGTGGAGCGGCTTAAATCGCTGACAAGGATGTAATCACATAGGTTATACAAAAAAAAAAAGGCTGCAGGAAGCCATTTTAGCTAACGCTATTCTCTTTTTTTTTATCCAACCATGGTTATAATTAAGTTTGTGCGCATGCAGTGTGGCACAAAGTTATCCGAACCCAATTCACCGCGTCGCAGTAAAGTTGGCGTGAAACTGCCGGATTTTACTTGTGATGGAAACCATTCCAACGGCCGAACTTTCGCTTTCCTCGGTGCCACAATGGTAGTGCAGTTGTTCTTCTGCGCACCAGGTACCAGGTTCGATTCCCATTTACAACGCACCCATTTTGATGGGGGACGGAATGTAAAAACGCCGAGATTCTAGTGCACATTAGACAAGCGGTGTGGCAATATATTACTCCCCTGGCCTCTCACTACGGCGTGCGTCGCATCCAGACTGTGGTTACTGGACGCCAAACCCTGTAGTTTATTTAACTTTGCACTTAATGTGAAAGTAAGGCTGGAGAGAGCAAGTTCGGGGGATCCCGTTCTCTCAGACGAAGCCCGAACCCCGTATAACCTGTTCTGCAATAAGCAGCAACGGTTGAATGATACCCGCTCTGATAGCTTGCTTATTATCAGGGTGTTCGCTTCGTTTCATCGCCTCTCGGAGCGCGACGCAATATCTTTTCGGAGAAGGGGAGACACTGAACAAGGAAGTGATCGGTCACTTCTCTATATAACTCCCATGGAGAAGTGCACCTCTGATAAGAAGAGTTCTTTTGTCAACAACGCTTGCTATTCCCTTTTCAAAGCTCGTCCCTTATATTCTTCGAAATTAGCGTTGAATCATTTCATGCGGGCATGCGGTGTCCACATTTCTTGCACGGGCCTATCGCTTTTTTTTTTTTTTTTTTTTGAAAACTCGACTTAAGGCATACTGGAACACAATGTCATGTATACACAAACGTTTTTATTCGTGCAGACAGTCATAGCAGCTCTTGGAATCAGCGTTTCGCGTCGACGGCTGCGATGTATTAATCAAATATGTATACATACACGAAGGCAACACAAAAAAAGGAGGTTAGAAAGGATCGTAGAGCAAAACATGTATTTTTCTAGTTCCCGTACGTCTACTGCATGGCATCATCTCACATCTGCCAGGCGGAATGAAAAAGACAGCTATACAATGGCACGCAGTGCAAGATCGTGTGGCCCATATGCAAGGACTTCAAGCAATAGTTCACCATCGCTTGCGTCATGCACGTGTTTGTCAGTGACGAAACAATGCCCGCTGGTTTGTATATATATATATATATATAGCGATTGTGCTGAACAGTCCGCACGCCCTCCCAGCTGTGACCGCACAACATGACTGCTCCATATAGAGCGAGACTGGACGCAAGTTCGCAAGAGACGTGTCAGGCTGGAAGACGCTGTTGTCAGTGGAATCTAAGGCTTACGTTCGGATTCGTGAAAACGAAATTTGCCAACAACCTTAATATCGAGTACGAAACAGAAGGAAAAAAAAAATCTTCACCAATTACTAAAAAAAAAAAAAGACTGCGCATTTGATAAATCTGTAATCCTGACTCTCTCAACGAACGCGCTGGAACCATCGCTGGACACGGGAAATCGCCGTTATCAGAGGTTAGTGCTGGATGACACTGAAAATGTCGGCAACGAACATGTCGACGGTAATGCTACCACGAACTGATTCATTACCCTGACGGTTCATTTCATATTGGGCTGTTCTTCTACTAATTCAACGGTTATAATTATATGAAGCGACAGTTGCTCTGCCAATTGAGTTTAATCAGAATATTTAAGTCGGTAGCAAGATGGAAATCTAATTAACAACACTAAGCGTACGAACACTGATTAACCGAATCAAGGTACAAATCAAATCAACTTTTTCACGATACTGGGATATGCGAACACAATAACTGGGTCCAGCGAATAAACAGTCTCGGGGCGAAAAAAGAAATCGGTTACGTGTTGATGAAGCGAAAAACGCCGAGCAAAACTACAAGAGCAACACATGGCGAAGTGCATACGTTCACAGCTTTCATGAATATTCGAAGGAAGAACCGCATAAAGCATTATATAATAAAATATTTTAGGTTCCTTGTTACGATTTCAGATTTATCGCGGTAAAAAGGTGCACCTGAAATTTCATTTATATGTTATGTTACATTGTTAACGTTTTGTTTTAGTTGTGTTGCTTTCATTTGGGTGCTAACGTTTTTACTTTACTCATGATTATGTTGGTAAGTGTAAGGGAGAGAAACGCCAGGGAGGAGCCCGACTGTAATACATGGTTCACATGCATGACACATTTTAGGGGTTGGCAATATGTCGCCACTATATTTTAACGCGAAAGCTTTACTTGCATTGCCGTATCCAGAGGGGGGGGGGGGTTCAAAATGACCCCCCTCCTCCCTGAAATTTGTAAGTTTTGCATGTGTATGTGTACACGCACACGTACGAACACACGCATGAACATACATAACTAAAACATACATGCATGAACATACACGCATGAACATACATAAATAAAAAGAAATATCAAGAACTAAGTTTGTCAGTTGTAAGGTGTAACTGGTTGCTTTTGGATATGAATTTATTGATGGACATATTCCGCCATGTTTACTGCTGAAATAATTTTTACTGCCGAAAATTGCTCATAAATTAAGCGAAGCTGATAGTAGGCTATCGCAAATATTTTGGCAATACGGCTGGTCAGCAACAACATCATTATTCACACCACAATCGATACTATTGTCCCGTGGTTGTGACGATGAAGAATGCTGCAGTAAGACTGGGAAATACGGAGCTTTTTATTTGGGCGAACTTGTGCCTAGAAAATCAAAAACTCAATACACAAGCGATACACGCTGCGCACTGATAGCGGCGAGAACAGTCATCGGCCGTCGAGTAATCTGATCATCGGTGGAACGCATCGTCTTTTATTCATCAGTCATCGAACCTTCCAGCGTTATCACTGGTGCTCGCGTAAGCTCTCGAATAAATTGACTATTCGCGTCCGGCGCGTAATCTTAACAGAATGATCTCAAACAATCGTGAAGCTCCTCAAACATTACGGCGCGGTCTGCGTCAAACGTTGCTAACAGTCTTTGTGGGTGAAACCCGAATACATCAAAACAAAGCAATATTCATGCGTGGTAGTAATATCGCTAGCAATATTAACGATGGTACTACCGATTGCCTCATCGATAGTTTGTCGATAGTAGTACTATCGATAGTTTGTTTTGTGTGTGTGTTTGTGCTTCCCTCCCTCCCTATCCCATCCCTCTCTTTCTAACTTTTCTGTCTCCCCTTACCCAGTGCAGGGTAGCAAACCAGATATGTTTTCTGGTTAACCTCCCTGCCTTTCCGCATTACATTTCTCTCTTTGTTTACACTATCGATAGTTTCAAAAAAAGAAAAAACTATCGATGCTATTGATAGTCAACTTACCGATAGTTCTGCATCATCCCACACCTTTCCGTGCCCCCTCGTTTTTTTCGCACATCCACACAGGTGTCATCGATCCACGCTGGTGCCTGTGCGGCAACGTAACCTGGCTGAATGACATGTATACTCCCGCCCGCCAACCTCACCCCCTACCGAGTAACAGTGGGAGGCCCTTCTCTCCAGCACTCACAGAGACATTCAGACACGGGTCCTAGCACGAGCTGAAGACGTCATCGATAAGCACAGCCTGGCAGCCTACCTGGCTCAGCCTCCCTTATCTCTCATCCCTTCGATTGATAAATTTGATCGGGGCCGTGACAAATTTTTTTTCAGGGAGATAGGCGGGGGTTTAACCATATTTTATGTATGTTCGTACAGGCGTTTGTATGTGTGCGCGTGTATATACATATGCAAACTTGAAAATTTTCGGGGAGGGGGGGGGGGTTGAAGCCTCACACCCCGCCCCCCCGGCTACGGCAATCAAGTTAATACTCCCCGCGGGAGAAGCGGAAGTCCCGACTTGGAGGGAGCGCACCCTTTTCAGCCTTATAAGTTGGATTTGATTTCAACTGCGAAGACAGTGTCGCAGCAGCATGCATAGCGATATTGCAACAAGTAGATGCAATGAGTCCGACGTCGACGTTGTAGGCTTAGCCACATGCGTGAGCACGGGGGGGGGGGGGGCAGCGGGGGGCGGCCGACCCCCTAGTCACCCAAGAGGGGGGGGCGCAAAATTTGCCCCATACATTGACCCCCCTAGTCACATAAGAGGGGGTGGGGTGCGAAATCAGGCCTATACATTGACCCCCTTAAGAGGGGGGGGCGCCAAATCTGCCCCATACATTGACCCCCTAGTCATCTAAGAGGGGGGGGGCGCAAAATCTGGCCCATACATTGACTCCCCCCTAGTCACCTAAGAGGGGGGTCAAAATCTGCCCCATACATTGACCCCCCAAGTCACCTAAGAGGGGGGGTGGCGAAATCTGCCCCATACATTGACCCCCCTAGTCACATAAGAGGGGGTGGGGTGCGAAATCTGGCCCATACATACAAACGGGTGACATACAAACGCACGCAGGAACATACGCTGAGGATACAAAAAAAATTGAAAATGAAACGATGACGTGCTTCCCATAACTGCCTGCCTTTGGTCCCCGGCTTTCCGGGGTAAAAATAGGAAGTAAATGTGCTCCTGAAATACATCAGGAGCCCTCGGCTGCCACTATCGTCAAGATTCTGCGTGACCCTAACCTTGCGCTTTAAACAATGACGGCACAGGTCCAACTGAGTAAATGCAGGGGAAAGACGACGCACCCCCCCTCAGATGATCAGAGGGGAGGGGGTGCACAACCTGCCCCTCTCTTGCGCACGCCTATGCTTAAAACACATTTTGAAGCGTGTACAGACGAAGAACAGGCGTACTGTGCTTTTTGTGCGAGCGACCTTTCCCGCATTCTTGAATTGTCAATACACCGTAGTACGTTGTTGTTTCTTTTTACAAGTAAAATTTATCTAACAAGAACGATAAGCTCGATTAATTATTGGCAATAGTGACATCGCAAGCTTCAACCGGCACGCTTTTGTCCCGATACCGAAGTGCATGGTCCATCAAGTTCCGCGTAAATCATCGAGGAGGCGCAGATTCAAAAAAAAAAAAAAAAAAAAAAGAAGGTTGCCGTCCAGATGAATGTAATACGAAGCTGCACGGAAAAATGTGTAACCATAGTTTGCAATTTGCCTTGTTCCATTGTTGCTTGATGAGCAAAGAAAAGGAAAAGAGCCATTTTTATTCCATATTTCTCCCACGGCGAACCTTGACTAAAATCAGCTGCAAGCTTCCCGTTCTCTTTTCCAATGCCAGCTCTCAAGTGCAGATATTACAAAATCCAGCGAGTGTGCGTCTGGCTTAGTGAAGGTTTCAAACTGAGCAATTTCAAGAGAACCAGAGACGATGTAATGACACTTTTTGGAGTAAAGGCAGTGAGAGAGGATAGCAGTGATGACAGAGTAGAAAAAGAAGAAACGGTGTACATTTAGACAACAATGTGACTAGATAAAAATTACGCGTAGCTCGCTTTGTGGAGTGCCATTTCCCAGATAGACTTAAATGTCACACTGTCTTGAAAACCGGCGCCTTATAAAACGCAGTTCCCCGTGCCTCTCGTCTAGGCGCGAGGGTTGCCACCGACTATAGCAGAGATCAGAAGACTGCAACGAGCCGAAAAGTGATACGGGCGAAGTAGAGCTGAAGAGTGAGCCCCGAAGGTAGTGAGAAAGGGCAAGTCACGTGAAACCGCCACTACACAAGATCGGATTGTAAAGTCTGAAACAAAGACCGTGTGGTGTACTCGTATGCTTATACTAAAGGTTGCATAAAATTTCCTAGGAGTTTCTGGAATGTTTTCGGAGATTTTTTCTTCCCCCACAAGGTGTAGCGCTGCAAAGTGCGAGAAGGCGGGTTCGATTCCCTGCCACGACGGCCGCATTTTGATGGAGGCGAAACGCAAAAAAACACGTGTATGTATAGGCGCGTGTTAAAGAACTCCACGGACGAAATTAACTTGGAAAACTCCACGAAATTAACTTAAAGAACTCCACGGACGAAATTAACCTCCCCCTCTCCTCGCGCGCCTCATATCATATCGTGGTTTTGGAACATAAAACACAAGAAATTATCTCTCGGCGCCGCTCTTCAGTGTCGGTCGGTGTGACGCCGATTGCAGCTAACGCAGCAATAGCTGATATCCCGATAACTTGGCGCACACTCCGCAAACGCCTTGTGCTAACTTCCCGCTCTACCGACAATAAACGCAGCATATCGTGCCCCAAATAGCAATGACTCACTCCATTGCGTGCAGGGCCGCACCGGGGTGCCGTCTGATGTGGGCAGATATATGGCACGGTACGATTTGCAGGTTGTGACGTACAAGAAATGTACAACCTCTCTCTCTCTCTCCTTCCCCCCACTCCCCATTTCTCTAGAGTCAACCGCAGAGCAAGCCAGCGCCTTTTAACACCTTGTAAGCTGCGAAAACGGCGATATAACAAAGCACATTCTAGTGCGACCGTCCTCTCCTACTCTGTCACGTCAAGAGGACGCAAATCATGCAAAAGTTAGCTGCGTGGTTCTGTTAAGAAACAAGCAAAACTACAGAAAAAAGGAACAGTGCACAGCAGCACACGTGCACGACCCAGATGTGCCATCGGTATTAACTTCTTTTCTTGTTATTGCACCGTGCACGTGGCATGAAAATATGACGAAAAAATATTTAAAAAAAAGGGAGTGGGGGGTTAAGCTTCTATCTGTGTATTCCAGTCTGTCTATGAACGAAAGGGCCTCCCACATAAAAAATATGGCATGCAGGGTTCGTATAGACTGTCGCCGACGATGCCGGCAGAGTGTCCTGTGCGTTTGCGAGCACTGTCGTCGATCTCGCTATTTCTAGCGGTCATAAGGCACTGGCATGCCGTGCGGTCGACTTTCGCGCGACATCATTAAACATTTTTTATTCAATTGCGGAGTTTCGCGCGCCAAAACCACGATACATGATTATGGGGAAGGCCGATTATGAGTAACTACGGGTTAATTTTGACCACCTGGGGTTCTTCAACGTGTGCCTGAATATGAGAACACGGGTGTTCTTGCATTTGGCCGTCATCGGAAAACAGACGCCGTGGCCTGGGGCCGAACCCAGTTCCTCGTGTTTAGGTAGCGCCAAGCCACAGCCGCGATGCCACCACGCTGGATTATTAAAAATGTCACGATTTGTTTGTTTGTTTGTTTGTTTGTTTGTCTGTCTGTCTGTCTGTCTGTCTGTCTGTTTGTTTGTTTGTTTGTTTGTTTGTTTGTTTGTTTGTTTGTTTGTTTGTTTGAGGCCAGGGATTCCAGCAACCTCCACCAGATGTCGTACGACGATTTATTATGAGGCAGCGACGTCTTAAACAGTCGAGGTAGTACCGGCGGAACCCGAAGGTAGATCGCGCGCACAGCAACATACGCGGAAACTCTTCTTCTTTCTCTTCCTCACTACACTCTGTCTGTCTGTCTGTCTGTCTGTCTGTCTGTCTGTCTGTCTGTCTGTCTGTCTGTCTGTCTGTCTGTCTGTCTGTCTGTCTGTCTGTTGGTTTAATACATCAAGGGCCCCTGGGCCGGGGCATTATGCGAGGGGTTGGCCAGTACATGAATTTCTTCATTGAAAAAAGAAAAAAAAACATTTGTTGTCCACGTTTCATCGTACTTTTCAGGAAGTTAATTAATGCCCCCTTCGTCCGGCTAACATCATCTAATAGCAGCCTTGAAGCGGGAAGCAAGAGACAAAGGGTACTATTAGTCCGATATATTGAAAACTCGGGCTTGTTGGTTAAACATTGTCAAAATAAAAAAAAAGACAGCGCACAGTCATGACATAGACAATAAAGAAAGGACACCACCTGCGCTCCTTGCAGGACCTAACTAAGGTTTCCCAACCAACCAACCACCAACCGACCGACCAACCAACCACCTCAGCGCTGTGGTGGTGTCCTGTCTTGCTTGTCTGCGTCGGGATTGCGCGTTGTTTTGTTTTGTCTTTTTTTTATTGCGATATCAATTATATGGACAGTCTCAGCTGATTTTTGCCGTCCCCGTCGCTGCCGTCATGCACCGTATATATATATATATATATATATATATACATATATATATATACATATATATATATACTATATATATATATATATATATATATATATATATATATTATGAAAGCCACAAAGAACAATAATTCAGAAAAACTTTCCGACGCGCGGAATCGAACAGGCGACCTCTCGCTTCGCAGCGTGAGGCGTTACACGGTTAGGCCACAAACAGTACCGTCTTTCAGCCTGCTAACGGCAAGCTATTTATATACACCATTTACTTCAGCATGCTTTCTTAGTAACCACATAGATGGCGCGATGTGCGCGCGTTTCGCGCTTTAAAGATCGTCGCCCCGCTCCTGTGAACGCCGTTGCTCTTCACCCTACAGGGCGTGGTCGCCTTCGTGCGCTTATCTCGAGGAAAGAAGTGGCGGCTGGTGGGGTGGAACGGGGGGTTGTATGTCTTGTGTTTTCCCCGCGATGTCCGCGCTGAAGTCACAGAGCGTACGAAGGTCACTTCGCTCGCTGCAGCGGCCGCGTTTGCGAAAGGAGCGAGCTGTTCAAACAGAAATAAGTAACAAGTGTGACAATTAGTTCGCGCTCGTCCTGTGTGTACCTGTTCGTTCGTTTCGGGCGTCCAGCTTTATGTTTAAGCAGTGCGCTTCAAGTGTCGAGCTGTGACGCATTAGTTCGCGCTCGTCCTGTGTGCGTTCTTTTCGTGCGTCCTTTGGGCTCGAGCGACGCGCTAGCAATTTCGAGCTGCTTTCCGTTCCTCGCTTTACATTCCAATTTGTTGCTATCGCATTCATTGCTTCGTCGTTGCGGCGAAACTGTGACTTTTTTTACAGTATTATTGGTCACTTCATTGCTCGGCTATCTGTTCGGCATGCGTGCAGAGTTTATGATGGCATATCCATGCTTATCGCTGGTTGAGTCATATGTTACGTTTCCAAATAGAGCGAAATGAAAGGGCTGTGCAGGAACGATGTGCAGTGTACTTTTGACCAGTAGCGTAGCCAGAAATTTTTTTTCCAGGAGGGGGAGGGTGTTTCAACCATACTTTATGTATGTTCGTGCGTGCGTTTCTATGTGTACCTGTATATATACACATACGACATTGAACAATTACGGGAGGGACGGGGTTGAACTCCCCGCCCTCCCCATCACCCCCCTGGCTATGACAGTGCTTCTGACCATGAGTTAATTGGATAAATATTCGAATTACCTCCTTCAACACACGCACGCATGCGCACACACGACACAGAGAGAGAGGCGCACTAAGCTGTCGCCTTGAGGAGTTACTGACCCTTTCGCATTTTCGTGAACATCGACAGTGAAGGCTTCGAACGCGTGTGCATCTGACGTATTCGTACGTAACATGAAATGTGCGCGCAAGAAGATATCCCCTGAAATTTATGTTACGCGCCCACTTCGTTTGCTTTTGCAAAAGAAAAACTAGTCGGATGTCGCTTCGTAGAATATAGAGCTCCTGAAGCGATATGGAGCTCCTGGGGGGAGGGGGGGGGGGGGGGAGGCAGAGTGGTCCTGATCTGTCAACTCTGCAATATGAATCCCTTCCAAAGAGCAGAAACGAAATGCAAAAGTGAAAGCTGCTTTTCGTTTCAAATTATGAAATGGCACGGGTTGCTTATGACTTACCGCAAACGTTTATTATGCTAGAATTTAAAATGTAAAGTAAATATAGAATACCCGATCATCTACCGCTATTTATTTATGCCGACGATTTGGTGGAAGCCGTTGACAATGACGCATGAATCCGATTGCTCGACCATGATTGTGTTATTTTTTCAAAAATCCCCTGTGAGCATTAACATGCCTTGCACGAAAGCATACACGATGGCGAATGGAGGTGAAGTTAAAAAAAATAGGCCTGTACGTTTACGGGTTATAACAAACTGCTGAAAGTGCTATAAATAAAAATAAAACCTATATTTATAAAAAACAAAATGGCCGCCATGGCAAGATGTCTGTCCCCACTTGCAGGGGCGTAGCCAGGAATTTTTTCGGGGGGGGGGGGGGGCTTCAACCATACATTATGTATGTTCGTGCGTGTGTTTGTATGTGTGCATGTATATATATGCAAGCAAAATTGAAAAATTTCGAGGGGGGGGGGGTTGAACCCCCCCAACCCCCCTCTTGGCTACGCCCCTGCCCACTTGTGATTTTTTCTTTATTTACGCCGCTGTATACGTGTTCAGCTTGCAGCGGGCGGCAGCGAGTACAGGTGCACTTCGCACACTCCGAAACCTGCCGGTCAAACGGCCTGACAAGGCAGCGCCAGTGGATCGGATTCTGATATGCAGCTGCGCACACGTCTCCAAAACGGTGACTCCTGTCACACGGGCAACAGTATATGCCCCGAAGAGATAAATACCCTGTAGACTTATCAATGAAGGCAAACATGGCTTTCGACCATTTACAGCGCGTACACTTCACTGGCCTTATATTTTCCCGCCTTCATTGCTTATGAAGCTGCAACAAGTCCGCAAGACCTACTCAGATTGAGAAGAGGGATCTGTTTTCAACGCCTTCATTGCTTTATAACCTTCGAAGTATGCGCACGAACATTTTTTTATTATTATTATTGCAGTGAACCTTGTTTCCAACGGTCGCGATTGAAAAACCACTTTCCATTTTTGTTGCCCATTTCTTCATATTTTTTCTGAACATATTGTCTCCTGAACTGTTGGTAATAATTTAGGAGGCCCGAAAAAAATAACATTGGAGCGTAGATATGGGGAGGACCCCGGAAATCCGGTAATGATATATACGACGCCTGGCTTGGGCACGGAACTTACACGCTTGAGCGAAATTGCCATCACAACTAACGCGCATGTGCCACGTTCCCGGGCGGGTTGGCCATAATCCTCTATTGTTTCCTTTGCCGGGTATGTGCGTATGTATAAACAGCCTAGTTTCACCGTGCTCTGCAGGCGGCACGCCGCGAAGGGCGACGCTGCAGCCTCACAGCACAAGCGAGTGCGCCCGTTATTCCGCAAGAAGCCGTCGGAAGTCAAGCTGGCTGGCTAATGGCCGGGCGACTGCTGCGGCAACGCGCCACATCCGCTTCCACCAGAGTGGCTTTCAGCGATCTCCCGCCCCACGACGCCTAATCGGCCTCTGGCAGCCCCATGGATCACATAGCTGCAAGGCGCGATACGATGTCCTCTCAATCTGAGGTTAATATATATATATATATATATATATATATATATATATATATATATATATATATATATATATATATATATATATATATATATATATATATATATATATATATATATATATATATATAAATAGCGACGACGCTGGCTTGCGCCGCAAGCGACAGTGTGAACTGACCTTCTCTATAGCAGCGCATCCATATATTTTAATCGAATCCGCTGACCAGCGCTTTAATGAGTTTCACTAAAGCAGCGCTTTAGTGAAACTCAACGACCTGAGACCAATCCAACCAACGGCGGCCCATGCGCTCGGCTTCGATGCAGCGAGCAGATGGAGCGAGGGAGTGAGCTAAAACGGTTGAGAAGCGAGCGCTCTGGCGCACCAGCTTGCAACGGTGGCATGCTGCCATGAGCAACCACAGCGCGTGTGTTTTCAATGCTATCTCGCGGTCGCTTTTGCTGCATTGGCGCTGACTCAAGCGCAGAGCGGCTGCGCGTGAGCGCGTGAGTAATGGGGGAAACGGCTGTTATTTGCATATACGTGTTGCCCCGTGTTTGTCTGAATGAAACGAAGGTGGAGCCGGAACTCGTATTGCGGTATAACGGCGGCATAAACGCGCAAGGTTGATACGTACCGTTCGAGCAAAACTAAATGAAGTATAGCTGAATGCCAGGTCATAGTTCTTAAAAAGTTTATAAGCACCACACAACTTCTTTGCCTTCGCCTTCTCCCGCGTTAATCGCAAACAGAGATAACGTTATAATTTCGGCTGAATATTCTCTCACGTTTCATCTCTCTTGCATTTGAACAGCGGGGCGAGTGATGTCGCGTTGTCCATAAGGCATGCACTTATTAAAACGAGAGCTGAAATAAAAGCTGCTGATAGCTCAGTCTGGATGCTTACATATAAGTTGAGCCCCTATCCCGGACCATACATCCTTCCCGCGTTTCATCACACCGACGGAGGAGGAATACACAAGTATTCACACTCAATGCAATAACCCGTGTTTTCTTACGATCCTATCATCCTCTCATCTTACTACCGGTCCTGATTTTCCTGGCACATGCCACGTTATGTTAACCTCTGTTGATGTCCTCACGCTTTTCACGACGCTCTGAAGCTTGAGTCGATACGTCTCTGCAGGAACTACGTGAAAGAACAATACTGAGACGAACAATACTGAGACGGGAAAAAAATGCATTCTGAAGTGACTAATATGTACGCCGTGAGCTGAACGGGCGATGACCTTGACTTGTCATGCAGCTGTATGCGTCAGTGTTGGGCTCTTGTATTGTTTTCGTTTTGCGGAAGTTTCAGTCGAAATAATAGTGACACCGAGATTTTGATCGCGAGTTTGCAATGCCAGCTGTTTCCATGATTGTTACAAGTATCAAAGAAGGGAGCTTGAGGGGAGGAAAAAAAGAACTTTAAATAGCACGCCAACAATATTGCTGTGCTATGAGGAAACTACGGCGAAGTGCCAAGTCGCGGCGCGGTAGCGTGTAAAAGATTGCGCAAGCAGAATACGACACTTCATTGCACGTTCCTTTTCCGTTTGTCCTCTCCCTACCTTCGATACCTCTCTTGAGGTTGCTTCAATTTTCCCCATCCTATAGATGAGCTTTCATGCAACGTGCTTTTGTGTCCACTCATGCCGTCGTCGAACAAAACTTTTGTTTACTAAAGGAGTTCTCGCAAAGCACAACACGACTGGCTCCAAATTAAGCACGCTCTGTCTCTTCTCTCTTCAGGGTCTCTATCATTTAGCAATGAACTAAATAGCTGCCTACGCGCGCGCCAGTTCCAGCGGTGTTCGTGCACGATTCGGCGATTGGCGCACGTGCAGAGAGGAAGAGGGGCGCGGGGGAAACGTCCGTATATACTATACGATCCGTTTCACTGCCAACGAGACAAGCATCCAAGTGCCGCTGTCAGCTTCGGCGAAAAAATATGGGAAGGGCGGCATGAAAGCCTTTGCTGCGATAGGGGCGATCTCCACGTACACCTATGCAGCGTTCGCACTGCGAGACGCTTCGCAATGCCAACATTTTTTTTTTTTTTTTTCCGAGCACCGCGTTCAGCTGTGGACGGCGCGTTCGCCCAAGGTCCGCCGCCTCATTTCCAGGGAACTGGCCGTGGCGCTAAAGCGCTTTCGCTGCGCTCAAGGCGACGCGATCGCTTTTCTGGTCATCAAGGAATAACAGCAGCAGATGCCCCGACCTTAGTGTGACTTAGGAAAACAATCTGTTGTTTGTTGTGCTTTGATGGGCGTGTGTTGAGGGAGCCGTTTGTGTACGAGCTCTGTTGTGAGGAACTTGGTTGTGAGCTGTGTGTACCTAGAAGTACACAACGCTGAAATCCTAAAAAAAAAAAGAAAAAGATACGCAGCCTATTCCTGACGTGTCTCCGGACATTCTGCCGATAGTATCACATATATACCACTATCGCAAATGCCGGACGCACTCTTTTCTGCACTTTCTCGTATGTATTAATCTTCTTCTGTAGCCGATCAACATTAAGTTAGTGTTGTGAGCAGGCTTCATTAAAACCAGCAAAGGTTGTCTCAAACAAATAAACGAGCCCTCGAAAATTTCCTTGTTATGAGCAGGGAGAGATATAAATACAGATTTCATTCATACCTTAGAGAGAGAGAGAGAAATAGATGAATCATTCATACCTTAACTATCTCATTGCAACCATACGATGCCAAGATTAATGAAGTTCAGGAAAGCGTATAGATAGTGGATGTTATTTGTAGCTTTAGTTCGGGTACATAAATTATAGGATAAAGGAAAAGGGAAAAGTTGACGAAAAAAACGACGTTGGCAAGAGCCGAACCCACTACCCCGCACTTAACACCTAATTTAACGCTGCAAATAATAAATAACAGAATTTCAATGACATAGTTCGGGTGGCAGAGAAATTCTACGCTGAGCTTTATAGTTCGAAAGTAAGTCATCCACCCTCGAGCGAAAGTAACGAGGAGCAAGATACGTAAGTTCCACATGTAACTACCGACGAGCTTAGGAAGGCCACACGCGATATGCCACGCGGAAAAGCGGCTGCCGATGACGGAACGGCAGTCGATCTGATTAAAGACGGAGGAGAATTTATTTGGAAGAAACTTGCTACACTTTACACACAGTGCCTCAAGACAGCAACTGTTTCCGTGATCAAGTAAAATGCCAACATTATACTAATACACAAGAAGGGAGACATAAAAGACTTAAATAATTATAGGCCCATCAGCTCACTTTCACTGATATACAAAATATTTACAAAGGTAATTTCAAACAGGATAAGAGAAACACTTCACTTCAACGAACCTATAGAGAAGAAGCGAGTTTCAGGAAAGGCTATACTCTACGATGGATCACATTCACGTGGTCACTCAGGTAATGGAGAAAGCCGCTGAATGCAACAATCCCTTTATTTAGCTTTCATAGACTATGAAAAGACATTCGACTCAGTAGAGATGCCAGCAGTCTTAAAAGCCGACAAGGAGTACCTAAAACTCATGTCAATACTTTAGCCGACATCTACTTTGACTCACAGCTACCTTACTTCTCCGCAAAAAAGTGATAAAATTAAAATAAAAGAAGAGGTCAGACAAGGAGATACAATATCCCCAGTGCTGTTCACTGCATACTCAGAAGTATTTAGAAAGCTAGACTGGGAGGAAGCAGGAATCAGAGTTAACTGAGAATGTCTCAGCAACCTATGATTTGCAGATGACATATAGTACTCTTCAGTAACGATGGCAAAGAACTGCAAAAAAAAATTATTGAGGAAATATACCGAGAAAGTATTAAAGTAGGCCTAAAAATGAATATGATGAAGACAAAGATAATGTTGAATAACCTGGCGAAAGAGAAATAGTTCACGATTGGAAACCATACATCGCAGTTTATACGAGAATATGTATACCTCGGACAAGGAGAGCCTAATCTCGAAAAGTAATTTCACCGAAGAATAAGAATGGGCTGGAGCACATTCGGCAGGCACTCCCAAATAATATAAGAAAATCTGCCACTGAAATTAAAGCGAAACGTGTACAATCACGGCATACGGCCAGTCTTAACGTATGGGACCGAAACATGGAGGATAACAATGCAACTGGAGAAAAAATTGACCACGCAGTGTGCAATGGAACGAAAGATGACAGGAGTAACATTAAGAGATTGGAGGACGGCAGAATGGGCCAATGAACAAACAGGGGTAGCAGGTATCCTATAGTCGACATCAAGCGAAAGAAATCGACTTGGGCTGGTCACGTAATGTGTATAGGACAGACAACCGGTGGACAGTAAGAGCAGCAGAATGGGTACCACGGGATGAGAAACGCAGTAGATGGAGTGACGAAATTAAGAAGCTCGCAGGCATAAAGTGGAATCAGCTCGCACAGGATAGGCTATAAAGTGGAGGTCATTGGGAGAGGCCTTGGTCCTGCAAGGGACAGGCTGAGAATGAATGGATGAGTGAATGAATGCGACGGATTATCATAAATTAAGCAATAGAGGACAAATCTGTCAATTTTTCTATTACCCGTCCTCATACAACGATTTACACAGCGGGTGCCACCAATTATATCGAATGCTATAGTGGTATATGAAGGCCTTGTACACTGAATGCATTTACGCAGCCACTCGTCACCATCCAGATTCCTCCTTATTACTTATGAAGTGTAGCGCATGTCGCATTCGATGCACACGTATCTAAAACGGTGTCTTTGGATGACATCAGCACAGAGTTTCCTATCTTTGCGTATTTGTTTTCCGCCCGATGTGTTTTCTTATCTCTTGCACATAACCTGAGTGTGTATGATGACACGTGCGCGATGGATTCATCGGCCGCTTACAAATATAGCAGTTGCCGCAACGCGGCTATGCAACCCCAGTCACCGAGGCAAGGTTGCGCAGCGCGACCTCGATAGACACATTCAGCGGGCGCGTGACGTGTATGGTGTATAGCGCCCATGCTAAAACGAGCAGCACCTTGTTTCCTCATCGCTCAAGCCTGTTACGACGGTGGTGGTTTGCGGGGTTTAACGTCCCAAAGCGACTCGGTGCTATGAGATACGTCGTAGTGGTGGGCTCCGGATATTTTCAACCACCTGGGGTTCTTGAACGTGCATTGACACCGCACAGTACATGGGCCTCTAGCATTTAGCCGCCATCGAAACGCGATCGCCGAGGCCTGGATCGAAACCCGCGTCTTTCGGGTGAGAGGCCGAATAACCTAACCACCGCGGCGGCCGAAGCCAGTTACGATTCTACGCGACAAGTGAAGACGAATGTTATAATTAGGATAGATTTGTTATAACAACAAGCGAAACGTTGTTCTCGCTTTCTTGTTCTTTTATGCTCGTTTTTGTTTCGTTAGGGGAAGGGGGGCTTTTTGCTACTGTGACGAAACTTGGTAAAAGAAATCGCTTTTCACAAACTGATTGTCGTTCTCATCAACGAGCAGTATATACTTGTATATTGATGTCGTCATGTGCATTGCTCAGGGCAAGGCTTTACGATACGTGACTCTTTTACTTGTCTCCACATACATATTATGCAAGATTTTCATAACGTTCACATATGTACGAGTAGCGTTCTCTCTCTCTCACATGCACACTTTGTTTTTAAAGTGTTCGACTAGAGCAGTGGCCGAATCGCATACTTTTTTAATGTTGAACGGCCGTTTCTACAACTAATATTGAACATTTCGCATCCTAGAACTCGTACTTTTAGCATTAAAAGAACAAATGAGACATCAGGAGCAATTTGGCAAATGCTCTGCAAGCACAGGACTTTTTGGAGAGCTCTATGTCGTTGAAGAGTGTGAATTGTACGTTATTGTATAGCCGGTTAAGTCTGGCTTTTCGAGCAACGTAGCTCTGCTGCCAGTATATTTAGTATAAACTTTCACGTCTTATTACTTTACCTTGTGTCCGTGGAGATTAAATTTATTCCAATTTCACTTACATTTGGTGCTTGTTTGGGAGAAGGTGAGGCTTTTAAATGTTCGTAAACTACTCCAGAATGTTCATATTTACTACTTGAATATACTTGAATATACGAACAGCGCAACTGACAAGGACAGAGGAAGGTAACAACACACAGCGCTGACTTTCATTATATTTACTACGTATAGCCGCTTCTCGATTCGGAGACAGAATCGAGGGACGCTATTCGATTCGATGGTCGAAATTTTCGAATATTCGCACGCGACAACGCTTATATCGAACCTGCAGCATGAAGTACAGGAGCGTTAGAGGAATAATTGCTGTAAAAAGGTGTAATTCTAATGGCTTTAAAATAATTTTGCATGTTTTTATTTATGTATATCAAGCTCTTTAGCGTCTGTATGCGTTAGAAGTAATGTGCAGATATATTTTATGAGCAGGTTGCCGCGCAACACGATTCGAACGCATGTATGCATCTAGACATTCAGGGTACCGTTTTGCCGTCATTTGAATGCCATGGGCGTTTACAGGCAGCGAGTATACCTCTCGTGAAAGCATGTTGCTGCAACACTGCCGCTCAGCCGCCGCAACACAGCAAGCTGCACTTAAAAAGAAGTTTAAGACGACAAATGATATTAAAAAGAAGACATCGTGCGTTTTATTTCAGTTGTTTATTATCTGTTGGGCTAGCATTTAAATGGGAAGCGAGCTTGGGAGTTATACTTTTTTCAGGCAAGAGCTCCGATGGTGTGCGTGTTGTTTTCAGTAAGGGTGTGCGAAAATTCGAGTTTCGAATTCGAATCGAATAGTTCCTCATCGAATAATTCGATTCGACCTTCGAATAGGTAGTATTCGAAGTTTCGAATAATTCGACAGGACGAATATCTAAATGCGACAAAGGCCAATGGTGCAACTTGGTCAGGGTGAGGTGGCTAAAACTAACGTTAACGTTGCCGTTCGTTGAACTTTCACCGACATCATGGTTCGAAAGCGGGTGCATGTTGATCTTAAAGGAGATTATGTTATTTCCGCACGTAGAAAAACACATGAGAAAACTGTCAAGTCCTTCACAACATCGCTCCCGAAACGAAGACACGGACTTCTTGCGTAGTTCAGTTGCATATGCCCGCAAGCGCCGTAAAATGACCTGACTTTGGCCTGCGAAACACTCGGTCATTGGCTTTGCATCTAAAAATTTGTTCACGCTGGGCAGTCGCCACTGCCGCGCCGCACCACTAGTTCAGAAACTCCCATCGTTCCGGCGCGCAGTTAAAACGCTGCTGCGAACGGGCGCCCAAAGACTTTTGGGCCCGGAACACACATGACGATGAAGGACATTATACCGTTGTCAGGTGAGCCGTATTGCGCGACCATAGCGAAAGAAAACTAGCTACCGTACCCTTCTCTGTTAGGAGGTTAGGAGTGGCGCTGCTCACTGGAATGGCGGCTCTTCTATCAACATGGTTGCGCGCCCATAAAAGCTGAAACAAAAGCCACTCCCGAACAAGTGCGTAATGAAGCTGTCAGCACGCCGTAGAGTCCCTGATTTTTGCTTTGTCTTGCCGTAACTGGCGGTACACATTTCGTGTAAATATACTATTCGATACTCGATTCAATATTCGATATTTTTGGCCACTATTCGATTCGAATTTGATTCGAGATGAAATTTCACTATTCGCACACCCCTAGTTTTCAGCTTTGTCGTTTGCCATTGACGTATAAGGTCTGTAATCGTTTATGAAAAAGTAATTCCCCTTAAGCTTAACTAAAACCGTTTAGTGCATAAACACCTGTAGAGCTTGCATGTGTTGGCTGAATAAACTATCGTTTAAATGCCACTGATTCCGTTTCTTCGGTATTTTAAGTGCCCGAGGCAGTTTTCTGTGTTGGAGTGCCTTTCGAACTTATGTTTTGGTGGGATGTGGACCTTTTATTATGCTTTCTTTTCTGTTTTATTTATTTCATAATACCCTGCCTGCAAAGGAATGAGTACTGAATAGGAGGAGGTACAGGAAAAATCAAGTGAACGCTATAGGATAGAAAATTACAAAATGACTGCACAGAACGACGCAATAAAAACCAAGTACATGAATGAAACTGTCTGAGTGAGTTACGAGAAGTGCGAACGAAGGGGGGGGGGGGCTTATAACCCTTAATGATAATTTTCTGTTTATCTCTAGTTCCGTCACTCTCACTAATCGTTTAGTTCCTTACCTCAGTTACATTCCTCTAATAGTCTACTAAATAGGCGTTAACACCTATAATAGTCTATTGTACAGGAGCTAACATTTTTATCACATCTGGTCGTTTTCTCGCGTGGTCGCTTCATGTGAATTCCAATCTCTGCGGTGACTTTTTGTCTGTTGCGTAACCAGATAAGCTTGCAGAAGGAGTACACTCCCTCCGAGGTTATATCGGCCTGAAACGTTAAGAGAAAGAAAGTTCACTAATCGTTTCGCAACAGAAATGTGGCGGTACAATCAATTTTGATAGTCATCAGCGGCAATTCGTGCCATGCCGACCTGTCAAAGCTGCCCTCAAAACGGTGACGTCGCGGACGGGTGCACCTGCGGGTCTTCCGTCACCGAGTGTTGTGAAGTTACAGCGCTATTCGCGTGGAATGTCTGAAGGGGCAGCGAGTCTCGAAAAGAAGGAAAGGAAGCAAGCAGACCGTGGAGCCTCAGCGCGCATGCGGTGCCGCAAGCATGAGCGAGGCGCGGCCCTGCATTGCGGGCGCCATAAATACGCGTTGCCGCGCAGCTGACAAGTGGGCCAAGGAACCGCGTGAGCCGCACGGCGGGCCCTCACCTCGCAGTGACGTCACAGAAGCCGCGCCCAGAGCCCGTGGAGCTGGCCTAGCCAAGGGCGCGAGCGCGGACCGCGCATTTGGATCGCCAATCGGGGTTGACGGTCGGCCAACGCGGGGTACACGTGCGGAGAAGCACGGTGCGCGTGGAACATGTGCGACAAACAGCGAGTGAAGCCACTGCAGCGCAGCATGCTGCGTATAGGTGTTATTCGCATGAATTCTACACAAAAAAGCAAGTCGCAAATATGTATAACGATACTTTGTTACACCAACATATAATGAGGCCGAGGAAATGAAGTATAGGGAAATAGTTTGTTTGCATGGTGTGGGCATGCCCGGCTCGGTATGAAGGCTCGCACACTCTGGAATCCTGGGAGGCCCTTCTCGGCAGCCGAGACCCCAACGTCCAGCAGGACATCTTCAATCAACCCCTTGCTGCTGCCATGCCTCAAGGGATTCCGGCCGACGGATAGGGGCGACGGGGAAAGTAGACTTTCTCCTGACGTGCATTGACTGATTTTCTAATAAAGTTTTTTCCCTATCTCTCTCTTGCTTTTGAAATATAATGAGTAGAATCGATAAAGTAAAAGTAAATGAAGTAAGTTGGCGAAAAAATGGCTTGATATCAGTGAGGGCGCGAGTTCAGCTCCCACCTGTGAAAGGTAGACAGAGACTAGGCAGGTGAACAGGCTGCTTCAGCGCTCCTTTCGATATGAAAGTGCGATCAGATTTCAGATGGTTCACGCAAACGAACCAATGTACAACATTTTACTTGTTTGCTTTCTCTCTCTTTTTCTTTAAGGGAGGTAATGGCTACCCTACAGTGCCGCAGTCGTGAATCAACTATAGTGTATGCGGCCATCCCTTGAACGGCAAAACATTTCCACTAACGTGCTTGAAGCTACAAGTGCGTTTACTTGGTGATACCATATATGCATCAACGAAAGTTCGTGTTGAGAGTCGAGCGTTTTCGATACAGAGTATATTTGCGTTACGTTGTTGTTAAGGGCGCCGTGGGCTGACCAAATTTTCCAAGAGACTTTCATTACGGCCTCCCGGACGGACCCAAACAAACAGAATCCAAGTTTGTATACAGTACCGAAACGTCAACGTAGTGAGATAGGACTCAGTGCGGCGACGGGGGAATGCAACCTGCAACCATTGCTAGCAGGATGCGCATAACAGCAGCTCATCCTCAACCAATGAGCCGTCAAAGCGCACGCGGCGTTGCTTGCGAAGGGTCTTAGCCGCGGTCAACTCGACGTCACGTGCCGAGAACGAAACTTGTCCGCTGGAGCGAACACGATCGGTCTATTTACCCCGACAGCCTCGCGGACGCCCACTTCACTCGTCGCAGGGCGAAAGTCGTGGGCGGCTGTCGTCATTTGAATGCGGACTCTTTCCCGAAATAAGAGGGCGAGGGGGAAGGCGATGCTGCGGGCGTATTACGGTGAAAACAGGAGGGCAGTTGGCGGCACAACCGTTTCGCAGGCTCACTCCGTACCGTGCAAAATAAAAATAACAGTGAACGGAAAGACGTCGAGGGGGTCTTTTGTAATTGCATGACTCGACGGTGCATCCGTGAAAATCGTGAGTCAGTTGCCGCTTCGTGAACAGGGACTACGTTCGCTCGTCGCTCTATCAGCCCTTGTCCTCCCATTGAGGTGTTGTTCTGTTGGCGAAAAACGCTGCTCAACAATGATCATTTGCTCATTGCGAAAGTTCATGTATGCATTCATTGCGCCGATGTCTCAAGAGTGCGCTGAACGTGCTGTTTCTGATGAAAATAAGTGTTCACTAATTTCTTCGAAATAGCATTTACGTCATACTTAATTGGTTTGATCTGCACGAAAGGCCAGAATGAAGCAAATATTATGGCTGCGAATAGCTTACGAGCAAACACACCAGAGAGCTTTTTGTGCCTTTTTTTTTCTTTCTCTCTGCCGCTTTTGTTATTTCCTGAATATTTGTAGGGACAGCATAGTCGCTGTTTACAAATACTATTACGCACGTGTTTTCTAAGATATTGAATTGTATTTGTGCTTGCGTTCATTGAAACCACGGTTCTGCGAAACGAGGCGTATAACATGCGATAAGTGCATATTAAGTTATGATGTAGATTAAGGTACAATTTTATCTCAATCGAGCACTATACTTCGCTTTCGAGAGAAGTGCCTTCCCAAAGAGTGTTATCACTACCGCCGTTGGAACCCTCAACCACATCCTTGTGTCAATCAATCAATCAATCAATCAATCAATCAATCAATCAATCAATCAATCAATCAATCAATCAATCAATCAATCAATCAATCAATCAATCAATCAATCAATCAATCAATCAATCAATCAATCCTTATATTTATGCTATAGGTGTACGTAAGTTATCACGCGCGGATTCAGCTGCAGGTACTTCATTGCCTAGCTCAGAAACGCACAAATCACAATGATGACATACGTACATCTGGGTCAGTACCTTCGCCTATCACATCAAAGGTCTCCGCTATCACTCGAGCTGCACCATTGCGCGACGCAAACGGCGTCGTCGATTTTTTATAAATATGCATGTATGCATAGGCGTGCGCAGGGTTCCCCTTCAGGGGAGGGTGAAGGTTCATCGCGGCGCCCCGCCCCCCCCCTCTGTATGGGGAAGACTTTGCGTACCCTCTTCTTAGGTGACTAGGGGGGGGCGGCCGCCCCCATGCGCACCCCCCCCCCCCCACCCCGTGCGCACGGTATGCATGCATGTTACAGCTTGACAAAACGCCATAACGTGCCAACTGGAAAGTAAAGCGCACCACGTGCCGGCTCGAAGACTATACTCAGCGACGACAGACTTACATTGACTTAGCCAGGAGAGTACCCCCCGCTTTCGCCCCTTGTGGCTTGTCTTCCGACATTTTCCGCAGGTATTTCGACGCACGCAGAAGTATGCGCACCGCGCTAGGCGTGGCTGTCAATAAGGTAACGGAAATGCGCCACTTCCGTACTGCGACAAGGCAAGTCAACCACGGGCCCACGTGCCGGTGCAATTATTGCCGCCGAGTGACAACCGCAGGCATACTTTGGTGTCGATGTTGTGACCGGCGCCTTTGGCCGACGCATTCTGCTTTCGCATTCACTCCTCTCCGGACGCCACCGCACTCGGAGTAATCTACGATGTCCTTTAACGGCCCTCTGACGTTCGAGCGACAATAGCGGCTCTGAGTCAGCGTCCTACGTCACGGAATCCCCGTCTGCGACATGCTTTGAGAGATAAGTCATAAACCGTCGCACTTGCTTCCTGGGCGATCTTGGATTAACATGGACGTGTGCACTTTATTCAAATACTCCGGGGAACCAGAGCTCGGGAAATTGCGAGCGCAAGAAAAAAAATGAATAGTATGCATTTGACACACTCCGGCTTCGTCATCGGCATTTAGCAGCGACAGAGAAGTCCAAAGAAGCAGTGAAAAATTGCCGCTGTGCATATGCTCGTAATGCAATTTCCGAAGATTGCTTTGTTAAGGAAGTTACGTTTCGTTTGTTCCACTCGATTAAACGAAGGGAAAAAATCGCACACAGTGCATGGTTTTACGTTCGCGGAGTATGTTCGGCAACAAAGTACTTGTTAACGTTATTTGATGTGCGTGATGGCATTAATTAACAGCTGGACGTCAGGTCAACTGAGAAGCTTGTAAGCGACTAACGAATGAAATACCTATCATATCTGGCGCACAATGGCAATGGCAGAAAAAAAAGCGGCACATTGCAGATGCATATGATCGAGTGTTAAGTGCTCGCTGAGGAAGCTCGACGTTTTTTAAGGGATCACAAAACACGGTGATATCAGCCAAATAATAAATTGTTTTTTCTAGGGACAGGTCATTTCTTAAGTTGTCTAAGGGGAGAAATGCCCTATAGTTACCAACTCAACGGTTGGTAACTATTATGCATGAGTGACCGTCTGTTTGTGTTTCGGTTGCGGAAGATAAAGCCTTTGCGTAGCCAACCACGATTTTCCTGCACGACCCGCCGCTTAGCTGTTGCATTGCTAAGTTCAAGCACACGGGTTCGACTCCCGGCCACGGTGGCCGCATTTCGAAGTGGTTGGAGTGCAAGAACACTCGTGAAACTAGATTCAGATTGAGTGAAATAACTTTAATGCCTAGATTCAGATGCGCGCTAAAAATACTCAGGTGGTCAGAATTAATCTGGAGCCTCCCACAACCGTGTACCTCGTAATTACATCGTGGTTTCTGCACTTTAAACCTCAGAATTTAATTTTTAAAATATACTGCATGTATTCGTTGCTGCAGGATGGCCGCTTCAAGAGTATACGGGTAAATAGGAAAGTAAAAGCAAAGTGGTTCGTGAACAGCACCAACAACTTGCACACAAATTACATGTCGTTCTTCATTGTGTCCATTCGCAATTTGCACGTAATTCAGTATAACAAAACTGAACGATGTTTAATGAGGGCGTCGTGCAGCAACCACTGGAGTTTGAATGAACGAGCCCCGCCACGGTGGTCTAGTGGTTATGGCGCTCGACTGCTGACCCGAAGGTCGCGGGATCGAATCCCGGCCGCGGCGGCTGCATTTTCGATGGAGGCGAAAATGTTTGACGCCCGTGTACTTAGATTTAGGTGCACGTTAAGGAACCCCAGGTGGTCGAAATTTCGGAGCCCTCCACTACGGCGTCTCTCATAATCATATCGGGGTTTTGGGACGTTAAACCCCAGATATTATTATTATTTATTGAATGAACGACTTCGTGCTTGTGAATGCAAATCTGTTCCATCACTCGTAAAACACGGAAGGAAGAAAGAAGAAAAAATCAATTTAGGTTAAAGCCTACGTTGCATCTCTGTGGGGGCTATTATCTACTAGCCGTAAACTTTTCCCAGATCACTGAATATTAAGAAAATATAAAAAAATAAAAGCGTGCGCAAAATGTTGTCGTAAATACACCCTCGTGGTGGTACACGAGATGTTGGCCAAGTAACTGCTGGTCCCAAAATAAGGTCGAGATAAAAATCGATGATTCCTCTCCTTATATTGATTACTTTCGTAATACTGTGGTAATCGACTAAATATTATATAATTATGCCCCAAAGTTTAACAACACAATTACCCAACTCGAGAGGATACTGAAGAAACGCCCCAAAGTTACTGCTTCAGCAGATATTGCGGAGGTATCTATGGCATACAATAATAAAAAACAAAATGGGGGGAGAGGGGATGGTGTTATGTACTACATTCACCATGTCCACCATAAAAAAAATCTCGTGGCTCGACCATTTGGGTTACCATGCTGGTTCTAAGTAACTTAATTAAGTTGAGGCTACTCGGTAAACGAGCACGAACAATCAGTAAATACTAACTTCATCTCTCGCTGTTTCCGAAAAGCGCGTCATTCAGATAGGAAATGAAAATGAGGGCGCGATGCGCGCGGAATGGCCAGAAAGGGGCGTGCTCCAGCGTCCACGCTCTGCGCGCATACCAGCGCCGCGCAACAACCGCCGCGACGGACTATTTGCCACAAGACGCGCGCGATCAGTGCGCGAAAAAAATAATCCCCCTCGTGATTAGAAATTTTGTTAATAAGAGGCATAAAAGACACTTTGGTTTTAAGTCATAATATAATTAAGACTATATAGTTATAAACTTGTAGTGAAGATAACTTTTAAAGTTGATGCAAAATGTCACTACTTGCAGCAGCGCGCCCTTTCGTGACGCGCGCGTCACGCAGGCAAGCAGGCGCGGCGGAGGAGGACGCGTTTTGCCATTTTAGCTCGGGCGGCGGAACGGGAGGTTGTGCATTTGCGTTGTTGTGCGTTCCCTGCTGTGCTGAAGTTCGTAGCCGTCCCCGGTAGTGCGCAAACATGGTGCAAGGATGTGGGATGTCGTGTATCAAAAACCTACTATTCATATTTAACTTCTTTTTTGCGGTAAGTGTGATTTTTTGTACGCGCGCGCTGCTCTCTCCGCGTTTTTTCCCTGTTGCGCTTTGTTCGTAGCAGACGACATTTTGTGTGTGTTGTGATGAGTGTGTGTCGTGCTAAATGTTGATGACAGCAGTTGTGAACCACGCGCCAGCGTTGTTTCCATCTGTTGTCATTTCCTAATACGTGTCGCTAGTTTAGCGGGGGTGAGCGAGCCGCTCTTTTTCTGGACCAGCTTGCGGGGAGTGTCTCTTTCGTATGCGGGCTCGTTCCTTGAGCGTTTTCCGTCATTGTGGGGCCCGAGACAGCGTTGCGATTCTGTATTGTGGATGTTGGTCAAATAGTGAGGGTTATCTGGTCGTGTAAAGTTCGCGCCAACGTCACACAGGTCACGCCAAAGGCGCTATTTCGTTTACTAGGAGTGTTTTAGAAAGGCGCTGCAGCGGACTTTTTTTTTTTTCGTTGTTGCTTCAATATGAACCTGTTGATACAACGTTGTTTTGAATACACCGCATGTTGCGTTATGTTGGTGTAAAACGCAGAATTATATGCTTTCAATTAGGTTTTTATGTGACCGCGCATTAGGTGCCTGTTATTTGACGCGCGTGAAGCATCGTTCAAAATTGTCTGCCTTCCGTTGTCACAAGATGTTGCGTAGTTCCGTAGTTCAAACGAAGGTTAACGCTTTCGCAATAGTTTACAATAGAGTTCAAGTATTGGGTTTTCTGTGCTAATTAGGCATGTATTGTACGTGGTCAATATCGTGTTGCGATGTCTCCCTGTTCACGGCATAACCTACTGCTTCTTACTTTTCATGGTAGACCGCGAGGATTTTGAGCTTTCGCTTAAGGCGGCGTCTGTCGTTGTAATAGTCATCCGATTCTTTTGTTTTAACAAAAATCAAGGTGTTGTGAATATGATTTTAAAGTCACACTATGCGTAAACACAATGACTCGCATTGTTCTACTCAAATGCCAGCGATATGGACATCTTGCACGTGCTTGCTCAAAAACCGAAACCACCATTGCAGAAACTATGTGAAACACTTCGCGCAAGTGGAGTCCGTGGAATAAGTAGGCCTGTAATGTTTTCTGCGGCGTGTATGGTTGAATGAAAGCAAAGTTCATGAGATACAGTTAATTCATTTGGCACTTGTGTTGTAGCTTGCACTGAGCTTGTTTGGCTTTAACGTGTGCAGAATAGTGTTAAAAACATTAGCTTTGCTTTCCTTGATCCTCGTGAGCTGTTTCCTTACTGAATGAAATGTCGTAGGTTCTGCTTTATAACGTGTAGCCGCACGTTACGGGCCTGACAGGGAACTATTTACAGTGGGAACAGAAACGGTTCGTTCGCATACAACTATGAGCAGGTGTCATCAAGTGTTAGTCTGCCAAATAATGCTGCGCGAGGTCAGTGTTTTTAAAGTGAAAAATGGGTCAATGAACGCGCGATGTAGCAAGTATAAATTGGGCGATCGGGTTACGTGTGGGCATTTTAATTCTTCACGAAAAAAAAAAAACTATTGCACGAAAAAAAATGAATGCTTGGAGCTTCCCAAGAATAACAGCTTTTGTTGGCAATCGTCACACCTTTCTTTATGCAGTTTCTGTACCTTTGGCAATAGGACACATCACAGTGACATCTCAGTTGCTATTTTTGGCATCAGTAACAGGCTACAGTAGGAATTGGGATCACTGGCAGACATTTGCTTGCCATGGTACATCTACTCGGACAGCTTGCTTTTATGTGCTGTTGCTGGTGAAATTTTTGCGTAGCGAAAGGTATTTTGTTGGTCCACTCGCCTCTAGAAGTGTTCTACTGGAATCTTTAAATAATTATTATTATATATAGGGGCTCATAACTGGACGTAATTAATGTTGGTAGGTCAACCCACTGCCAGGGATTCTTTTATTTGATGAACAATTTTTCTTTCAAGGCAAAAAGAAAAAAAATCACTTTGAACTGTGGAGTATCAGCTGAAGTTGCAAAATGTTGCTTAAAATTGTGTAATTGCAGGGAACTCGCAGCAGCACGTAATTTGTTTGGTGGTCTGAGTTGATGTTCATTTAGATGAAGGTAAAACCATAAGTGTTGAAAAATTCAATATTCAGTCAAATATTTCACTTGTCTTTACTTCTCATCTGTTGTCGCAAACTCTGTTTATAAAGTGTGCATATAAACTCGCCAACTTTCTATCTTGCAGTTAGCACCTTCTCACATTTTCATGTAATTGTCCGGTTACTGAAATGCAAGGAAAACTCGCTGGAAAACCCAGCAATCTTTAATAGTGCTGTTATTTTCCCAGTAAACACATGCAGACTCTTAGTGTCTTGCTAAACATGTCTTGATTGGTGGAATATTCTTTCAGTGCTCTATTTTCATCAGCTTGTGGGAAAAAGGGTGTTAACAGAGAAAATGAGGCACAAGCATTTCAAAATTCCGCAAAATTGACTGAGCTGTTTATTCGTACAAAACATTTTTATTTGAGCTTTTTGTGGCGAAAGAAAGCTCCCTAAAAGAGGCAGTTTTCCATATTTACCAATGAACATATGAGTTGATCTGTATTTACATCAAAATTCGTGTCGTGGCAAGCGGCGATGTGGGAACTTCTGGGGGGCACTGCCATCCTTCTGTTCTTAGCTTTGTGTCAGCCTTGCCAATCCTCCTGCCAGGGTAATAGCTGTCGCTTGCTATTGTAGAGACATAATGTACAAATGCATTTCTCATTCGTGTACCTTTAACGTTGGTTAAAAATGTGTGCTTCAATAGCAAAGCAGAAGTTTAGTGGCAATCAAAGCAACATGTTTTGTGATCTTCATGGATCACTCGCTTACAACAGGAAGCCAGATAAGCAGGAGGCTCTTAAATATCTTTGCACATGACCTGATGCAAACTTTTGAAACTTCATGCTAGGTGATTTCTGCGTTATTTGTGGCTGAAATGATTAAACGCTCTGCTATAAGGCCACAATATGCACATTGTCTCATGTATATCTTGTGGCTCCTATATTGTGCCCATCTGTGAGGAAATTTGATGATGTCGCTCTTTTGCTGCTTGAGACACCTGCAGAGCTTTCCATTCTCTGAATTTGCAAATGCATGAACTTTGCTCTGATCCTTTCATCTGCACCTTCATATAATATATGCTATGTGCACGTGTTTTGTGATAGGGCTCTTCGGGCTTCCTATTTTTAATAAAAAATAATGCAGAAAAATGTCAAAGTTGGAACGAAATTTAGCACACGCAAAGAAAATGAAGAAGAAACAGGCAGAGCACTACTGTTTTTCCTTGCTTAATCTTGCTTCAGTCTTGAAAAATGCATCAACTAGCTCAGCTTTCTTTAGCTTGCAGCCACAGTGGTTAGTTTATAAATGCTCATTTTTGGCTACCAAATGCTCCCTTCTGACGCTCCCTTCTCATTCTGGATGTTGTACATATTACCTTGTGTAAAGGCTAGCACTTGTCTATTTATTATGGAGTGGCGTAAAGCATAGTGTTTTCCAGAGACACCTTTATTGCATATTGCCTTTTACCCATTCTCAAGATTAGCTCTGAAGCAATTATGTAGCACATATATTTACCCAGATGTGATGTCATATCTGTATAAGCATAATAGAACTTTTTGTTGGGCTAGTTGGTACATGCTTACTGAAAAACCAAAAAGACGCGTACCATCAAGGAAAAAAAGTAAGGACAGGACAGAAAGGGCGTCACTCGCAACTGACTTTTATTCCCAGAACATCAGCGTCATATATAACCACAGCGACCCTGCGCGCGCACATCGCCTCACAAGCTCGTCCGAAAAGACGCGATAACATGATCAACTAGTCGAAAAATGAATCGATGAAACTAGTGTAAAAACTCATAAGGTCGACATGCCATTCAGGTGTATTGTCAGCGAACGGGAATTTAGGCAACAAAATGTGAGCAAATATTTACTGAAGCATCTTAATGCGCTTATTGTGGATGACCCTTTTCTTGTTAAGAAGTCAAATGATGTTACACAGTTTTTGATAGGCCTAAACGAAGGTGGCAATGCTTTTTCTATTGATGTTGAAGATTTGTTTTATTCGGTTCCCCACGCAGAGTTGTTTTTAGTTGTTAGAAGCTGTATTGAGCAGAATGGTGTTCTTGCCTTTGAGCGCGCCACTGGCATTTCCCTTGACAACTTTATGACGTTGCTCGAATTCTATCTATGTTCCACGTTTGTGTGTCACGATAATCAGTCTTATATTCAAAGAAAAGGAATCTGCATAGGTTCATGCGTGGCACCTGTTTTATGTAACATATTTTTAGCGGATTTTGACAGAGAAGTGGCTCAGGTTATTGACGATGCTGAAGTGAAGATTTTTAGGTATGTTGACGACTTTTTAATCATTTTTAAAGCTAACCCTTCTTTGACAACCACTAACTCAGTGGATGAGGTTTTAGCTGTTTTTAGACAACACGCCAAGGGTCTTTTATTCACGCATGAGCTTCCTGTTGGTGGTGTGCTGCAATTTTTAGACCTGAGTCTCACTTTCTCGGAGACGCACATATGTTGGGCATATTGCCCACGTTCACGCAAGGCACTTCTTCCTTATGATGCCTCGCATTCGAAACTTGTCAAGAGGGCTGTTGCTTCCATGTGCCTGGAAGGAGCGCTGGTGAAATCTTGTCCTCATCGAATGCAGGAAAGTTTCAATAATCAGGTCACGAGGCTGTGTTCAGCCGGCTACCCTGGTTCTGTTGTTGTTGCAGTCTCGGAAACCCTCCTTCAGAAACTGAAGGGATCGAGAAGAAATGGGCAGCCGATGGAAGAAAGGCCCATGGTTATGCCATATGTGCACAAGGTTGCTCACAACCTTAAGAATGTGGCTAATAGGTACAAGGTACCCTTGGTGTTCTCGGCGCCCCGCAAGTTGGCTAGCCTGTGCCCACGAATTTCTTCTGCACCGAGGCCCTCCCCGTGTGGGAAGAGGCACGCAAGGCCCTTTGTTGCCTGCTCGGTTGGCGTGGTGTACGAGATCCCGCTTAGTTGCGGTAGGGTATATATCGGCCAAACAGGCCGGTGCATAAGCGACAGAATGAGGGAGCAGGAACTTTCGGTGAAAAATAAACTTTCAGCACATTTGCCTGTGCATTGTGGTTCCTGCAAGTGTGAGCCTAGGTTTGCCAGTGTTTCCGTTCTTGGAAAGAGTAACGATGTCTTAGCGCGTGAAATTATGGAAGCATACTATATTAGAAAGAAGAAAGAATGCTGTGTTAGTGACACATCCGTTGCTCTGCGTGGGGGTGAATTTAGTTTCATCGATTCATTTTTCGACTAGTTGATCATGTTATCGCGTGTTTTCGGACGAGCTTGTGAGGCGATGTGTGCGCGCAGGGTCGCTGTGGTTATATATGACGCTGATGTTCTGGGAATAAAAGTTAGTTGCGAGTGACGCCCTTTCTGTCCTGTCCTTACTTGTTTTCCTTGATGGTACGCGTCTTTTTGGTTTTTCAGTAACTATATAAGCAGTCTACTGGTATTCTTGCTGTCAGCTTTTGAGAAAACACACTAATTGAGGATTTGAAAAAAATCTGCTTGTCAGCTTTCATGCAACATTTCTAAAAACTCTCGTTCACGGATCGCCTTTCTCGTGCTATGTGTTTTTTCTCTCTCCATTACACTGAAAGTGCGCCTCAATGACATGTTTCTCGGTCACCATCTGTGGGCTGAGAGGCAACTATGAGGCGAGACAATCACATCAGAATTTTTGACAAACATTTCTGGGGTTCACGTACCATCACTGGACTGGAGTTGGGGAAGCACAAATTGCGAGAAAAGTGGTCTGAAAACAAGAGTTTCTGGTTAGAGAAAAAGCTTGCAGGAGAGCAGACAGATTTTTGCAAATAGTCAATTTGATCTAAATCATTGCCATCATAGACGATGGAATGCATCCATGAAATGTGTTGACACCCAAATTCATGATGCATTATCATCATGACAACTTGCGATACTGCATCTTCATCTCTGTATTCACAAAAGAAAAGCAACCTTTATCATATCACTAATGAAATGGTTACTTTGTCCACACACATCGGGTGCTCCCTCTGGCATTTCGCTATGGTTTTAAAGCATAAAGTAAGTTTTTTTGTTCATAAAGGTCGTTTGCTATCTTTGGGTCTAAGGAGTTATATATACGTACGTATTGTACTTTTTTTTCACCTGAAGAAATTCTGCCAAAGCACTGGTGTCCCCACCACCATTTTAACCTGCTTCTAACAGTAGTTCTTTGACTGTATTTGGTTTAGATGGCTTCAATTCATCGCAAGTAATAAGGTAGCAAGAAGTTAATCGTTGTTTGCTTGGGTGGGCATTTCCTGTAAAGAGGGTCGGGTAACATTTTCAAGTGGTGTCACATGCATGATTTAATTCCAGAGGTGTCTGTTATTTTCACTCTTACTTGTTGTCAAGGAACTTTGGTGTATGCTTTTGAAAATTCCCCTTCAGAATAAACTATGCTACATGGATGTCTATACCGCCCTGCAGCACAGTGTAAGGTGTGGTTTCTCTGATGAAGGAATGTTTAATACTATGTCACTTTTCTGCCTTGCTTTTTCTTCTTTAAAGCCATGTGTTTAAATTGCCACACATAAATTTGCATATTTGTATAATCTGAAAGTTTTGCAATACCGTTGTTTAGTGCATGTGAATAAAATTTTTTCAATTACCGAATCTTTTGTTGAGTTACCTGATGAAAAATGAGAACCTGTTTACAGGATGTAAGCAGATGCAGGGTATTGAACCTTATATAAAAGGGCATAAAAGCCTTTGCTGTGTGATCAACGCCTCATTTTCTGTGCATGCTTTATGAACAGGGTTCAGTATTGAGAGCTGAAACTGGAAAGCTTGGGAACTTAGCTCATTTGATGGGAAACTGATCACTTGCAAAGCAGCTGTGCCACTGTGTAAAATCTGTGCGGACAGTTTGATAATTACAGTATTCATGAATTGTAGAATCTTTGTGCAAAACTATTAAGATGTGATCAATATAGGCGGCTGTTCTCGTACAAATGAAGCAAAACTAAACGCTTCTGCAGTCAAGGCAAATGGAGCCTATCTTGCAGTCTTCATACATTGTGCATGGCAGTTGGTCATTGTATTGCTCTGTAGAACCACTAAAGTGTCACTTCTCACCACAATTTCACATAGATTCACTGTTATGCGATTCATGCTTATCTTTTCTGAGGAAACATGGTAACATGCAACACTTGTGATTGATTACTGCAGTTGCAGAAATTGTTTTTCTTGGTGTCAGAAAACTGCACAAATAGTAAATGCCATAACACTTTGTAACCACTGAAATATTGTACATGTCGCCTTTAAACAGCCTATAGCTTTTCTATTCATTAGTTTCTGTGTTTTCTGTGATAGCTGTCATTTGTCGTACTGTAGTTGAAATTTGTGTCTGAATTATTTATGTGCTCCATATAATGTTTATTATTCACTGGAATTGTCAGGCTGTGCAAAATATCTGCATGCTTTCTTCGCACTGCCTTCACGAGTGGTAACTGTTTTCATGAAGCTTTTTTTTTTTTTTTACAGATATCGGGTATCGTAATTATAGTCTGTGGTGGCTACAGCCTGCACCTTTTCAAGAAAACAGGACCAGTCATTGGTGATGACTATGTCTCTGCGCCTGTCATCCTCATTGTTGTTGGCTCCATTGTATTCCTCGTTGCGTTCTTGGGATGCTGCGGTGCCATGCAGGAGAGCTACTGCATGCTCATGCTGGTATGTATGCAATTCTTGTGATCATTAATCTTCTATCTCCTGAAATGTGTCCAATGGTTGAGGCTGTGTTCATTAAAAAATCTATACATCACACAGTAACAATAACAATACCACAGTAACAATAACAATACCACCAGCTATGAGTGACAAAACTAGATGTGCTCTTTCATTTTTCTCCTTCTAATCCTCATGTGCAATTAAGAAATTATTGGCACACAATAGGCAACCGCTGCTCCTTTCTCTGAACCATGCGTCACATTCACATTCCTGACTTGACAAACCGTACGCTTTTTCACACAGCAGATTTTAGTTGGGTGCAGCATTGCTGACACTTTGAAGAGATCTGGAGCAGTTTTCACTTTTTGCCCTAAGCTTAATGTCAACAACAAGCAGTATGGTCAAGAAAACGAACACCTTCAGAAAATTCTGAACTACAAGAAATCTAAGCCAAGTGCGGGCCATTCATGTGAAATACTTGCCATAGCTGTTGAACGTCCACAGCTGAATGACTTGTTGCTGGGACTTTTAAGAAGGATTCTCCTGTGTGTCTTAAATGCTCACTAGATGTGTAAAATGCATTTCTGTTAATTATTACTCTAAAAGCAATCATGGCACTCCTGAAAAATTGCGTGTGTGTGTCTTGATTTCTTGTTTGTAAACTGCAAAGGATCACATTAGTGGCAGTGCATTTTTAAGAAATATTTGTGTAGGGTTTTCATTTACATAAGTTTCATTGTGCCTAATTAAACTGTCATGACTTCATTACATTCATGACAGTATAATTGGAAATGGAAAATGCCATCGATATGCCATCAATGCAATGGATCTATTTGGGCTGACCTTGCAGATGTCCCTGGAATATTCACTCGTATGAGGGCACACACTTGCATGTTTCAACAGAGTGCAGCATAGAGATAAGAATAGCTTTATTTTCAGGAAACAAAACTTGTACAGTTCACAAGTCAAGTCTTCATGAGCCTGTATGGCTTGTGTGCATGACTGCACAGTTGAGAAAGAAATGCTTTGCTCAAGCTACTTGAAATTGCTTATGATATGCATTTATTATGAAACTGATATATATACGGCAACCTGTCCAAGTAACACTTACATTGCAAGGGTTTTTAATTACTGCTGTCAATATAAATGATATTATATAGACAACACAAAACATGTTCAAACGTGGCCTGAAAACCCTACCAATGCACTGTAGAGAATTAATCTCTTATGCTGAATATATTGTGGGCACCGATTACTACTTGCTTAGTATCCATAACCTCAGAAATTTCAAAATATTGTTACATGCCATCAGGAACAAGAACGCTTCAACAACACGAGCGCTATTTCATTCTTCGTCTTCATCGTCTTGTTGAAGCGTTCTTGTTCCTGATGGCATGTAACAATATTTTTGTTTATTGAAGAGTGAAAGATATTTGTCTTATAGTGTTTTAGTTGCAAAAAAAAACAAAACAAGCTTGATCACAAAGGTAAAAGTTTCTTACCCTGGAGTTGATATAAATTTGGGGTATCGTGCACTTCTCTTGTCTGCTTAGATATATATTTTTTATTTAAGTGGCAGTCTTGTGAGGTTGTTATTGTAAGTATTAAAAATTGGGATGTGAATTAGCCCATCTTTTAAAACTTCTACAACTATCTGCATTCGACCTTATTCTATGCTCCGGAAATTTAATCATGAAAATTAAACTAAGAAATTTCATTATTTATTGCTGTTGAAACATCCAATTACTTGCTGTGATAGCTAATTTGTAGTGGCATTGAAGGCGGAATGCAAATATGGCGAGTCAATTGCACTATGTTATTTGTTCAAGAAATTGACTTTGCGTGAGCGGATATCTAGTACAAAATCTTGACTAGATTTTTTTTAGTCTCTTTTAAAGTAAAGGGCTGCTTTTATGGTATGAGGAGCAAGACTATTCGTTCATGTCCTTGCATTGTTTTGAAATGGGTAGATTAGTTTTAAGCTTTATGATATCGAAATCAATTTAGCTGATTTACTAGTGGTCGTTTTCCAGAGTGCACTTAACCTTTGACAAATTATTCAGGAAATACTCGTGTGAATGTCTAATGGCTTGATTTTGCTCCAGTTTTCAGTATTTTTGTTCCTGATCTTGGTTGCTGAAATAGCAGCTGGTGCTCTGGGCTTTGTCTACAAGGACAAGGTAAGAAATAAAACTGTCATCTTGAAATAAGAAAGATGCTGTTGCAAACTTCCTGTTAAAGTTTGACTTGCTGAATTAAACCTGGATCTGATAAATACCAGTTACAGTGTGATAAAGAAAAACTTTTCTATCATTTGCATTCCAGTATTCGCACAAAACTGGCATCTCCTGTCAGTTCTGTGTCAAACACATACATAAGCAGCTTCCATGTGCTTTGTACCCAATAACTTCGTTTATTTAGCATTAAGATGTGCCAAATAATTCTTATTGGCTTCAGCACAGGGCAGTAGGAGGTGGTGGGTGAGGGTGCAGCGCAATGTGTTATTGTTCATGCTAACTTGCATTGTTCTTTCAAGCAGTTGTTCAAAATAAATGGCTGTTGACAAGTTGGAGCTGAGTGGAGTTTCTCTAAGGTTGTGCAACTTCAGTTGATGCAATAGATTCTTCATTCTTGTCGTAATCTAAACCACACTTATTATTCTTCTACATGTTTAGGTGGAAAATTACTGTATCAGGATGCTGCTTTCATAAACAATATTCGCTGAGATAATGGGACCCAGAAAAAACACACTGACAGCACTTCCGATGCATCAGCTTGCCTCTGTTTTCTGTGGCTTTCTCTGCATGGTCATCATGATAAACCAAGAACTGTGCTTTGACAGCTTACGAACCATGAAAATAATTTTACAACTCCGATCTGATCAGAGTGTGCATGTTCTTCAGATTGAAATGGGTACGACAAACAGTCGTCCGAAAGTCTATGTGGAGAGTCGAGCTCTCTTATAAAATGGTGTTTATGCAGCACACTGCGACAAATACTTCACCACAAGCCCACAGTCTTAAAATTTTCACTGTAGGTAGCATTCGTGGCTAGCACGAGAGCATCCCCTCGTTGTGTGGTTGTCTGTGGCATCCAGGATGAGAATAATGAAATATGAACTGTGTCCAGCCTACTCTAAGCCTACTGTATAATATGCAGCTGCTGTATTCACATATTATGATTCATGCTTGTTTACCTTAATTCAGGTGCATGTTAACGAAACCTAGGTGGTCAAGCTTTGTCTTTTCACTGTGACGTGTCTCATAAATGGATCAGTTGTTTTGGCACAAAGTCCCAGAATTTAATCTTAATTTAGCATATTATGATTTGTGATCCACTCATTGTGTATAAAGCTGTGATATATGTGCTGCTGCCAAAACTGGTTGGCTTGCTCTGTGATAGTGCACGCATTTATAGTTCGTAAATATTGCCTTGTTTCTGAAGTACTTTCTTTGTGAAGCTATGTAAAGCCAGCAGGTTTGCTTCATAAAGAAAACCACTGAAATTTAGCTACTGTCTGGCAAGAGCAGGTGACAGTCTGCCATGGTGCCTAAGGAACTTTAAGTGTTTGGGTCTAATTTTTGCGACAGAATGTAAGAATACTTATTTACCGAGATTTAATGCTTATCAGACTCCATATGGCTTGAATCAGTATAAAGCCCCCTTCTGTGTGATCCCTTATAAACTCCACACACCTTTAGGTGTAGGACTTTGTGTCCTTCATAGACCACCTGAAGCAACATGTGCCAGGAAACTAGCTAGCGAAAGAAAAAGGTAAATGGTAGTCAAAATGGGCTTATTTATCAGCCTTAGAATTTATAGTTTTAAATCTCAAATTGTTGTTGTTCTTGAATCTCTAGTTGTTGTGCTACATTCTGACTGTTGTTGTGAGTGAAAACTATTTCAATGCAGGTTGAACACATTGCCCAAGACAGGTTCATGCAAACCTTGCAAGACTATGACAGAGAAGGTGAAGGCAAGGTGACGCCAGTTCGGGAAGCCTGGGATTTCATCCAACACGAGGTCAGTACACAGGAGCCTAAGTGTAACAGAGCCCCTGCTTTCGGCATCCTGCAGGGCCCCTGTTTTGGTGCCTGTGTTATGGGCTTGCTAACCCTTCAAGGTGCTTTATACACATATGTGTACACAACTTATCTTTGGTAGTTGTGTGAAATAGTGGCTGGAGAAAGAGCCAGATATACATTGAGGTTTGGATGACTTGAACCTCCTGTGTGATAAATGTCTTCGTTTTGCATTGTACTGTTGCATGTGATAACTTTGCTGAAGGCACTAGTACTATGTTTGAGTCGTTCAGTGTGCCACTTTCCATGAGCCACGTCAAAAGTATGTTTCTTTGCTCGAAATGGACATGATGGGAGATGAAATTGCACTATATTTTCAACCATAACATTTGATTCTACTAATGCAAAAACAGAACCTGAATAACTTCTACTGTAACACTTAAAGCAGTGCATTATGACTTTCTTTTTTTCCAATAGAGTACCAAGTGCCTTGAAATAATGTTGTGTAAATTTGACTCGGTCACAGACGGCTCTTCATAGGTCGTGTCTGAAAGGGTTAATACCTGTTGCAGTGCGTGTTTGCAAAAGTCTGTTCTTTCTGGGCTGTGCACTGCTGCACTTCATTTTGTTACATTGAGCCCACACCTGTTCCCAAAACTTGCAAACACTAAAAAAAAAAAAAACTGTGCAATGTATATAGTTTTGCAGAGGAAATTTTTTTCTTCCAGAGTGTTGTTTTTTGGGCTAGTCGGAAAAGCCTTATGGTTTTTGGACACACTTGAAGAACACAAGGACACGGTGAGGCAAACAGAAAATCACAAACGCAAGCACTCTAGCAACTGAAGTTTATTGAAAAATTCTGCCTACATTTCGAGCAATGTACCATCTTACCACTGACATGTGGTGCAATATACAAGGGTTTTTTTTTTTTCAATACAGATTTTTTATAAAAATTCTGACAGTACGGCTCCTACCGTTTTTGCACACGAACTCCACGTCGAGGTGGAAATACTTTGCCCACAGTTAAAATGAGTGTTGCAACTAATTAACAAAAACTCTTGAATTAACTTTTTAGTTATTGACTTGAGAGCAGGTGTTTATATTACAAAGTTGTAGTGCGTGCCAATTTATGGCATACCTATTTTTTAGAAATCGCAAAAGTTGCACGTAGTTCGAGATATTTATCATCGAATTTCAAAGTCGAAATCGAAACTGATCGCAACCAGTGCGTATGAAGCGTGACTGCTCTGCTATGTCAGACCGGAACTACCCGTCACATGGGAGTGATGAAATTTGAATGACGGCGCGCCTCAGCTGTATGTTTCAGTGAAAAGCTGCAAGTCATCTTGCTTGTGCCCGCGCATCGCTTTACTTTTGCACGTAGCGTTTGGTGCTTATCTGTTTCTTTCAAACTGTGCACAAGAAAACCGCAATATCAACCTTTTCTTTGTCTGGGAAGCATAAAACTCGGGGGCGGCCACGGTGGCACTTCTTGTAGACAGGCAAAATAGCTTTTCGTGCCTCTTTATAGTTTAACCCTTTGCGGTCCGTTGTCGGGCAGCGCCCGACAACGCAACACGGCCGTAGCGGTCCGCTGTCGGGCCCCGCCCGACAAGGGTGTTCGTGGTTTAAATTTTGCTGTTTTCTCACCGCGAGTCGCGCGCATTTTTTGTATACATGAAGGGCCATCTCTTGAGGAATAAGTGAGCTTTGTTTGTTGAGGTTTTACTTTTTTGACACTAGGGTGCAGCACTATGATCAGCACGGGGCCTAGAGCGTACCCACTCGCGCGCGCGGTTCGCTGAGAAGCATGGCCACGTTTTCACCGCGTGCGTTTTACGGCGGTGCTTTTAGCGAAAGCGAGGATGACTTTAGTGAGGAAGAGAATTACGTGCCTCCACCAGACAGTGATGACAGTGATTCGACAGAAGTGAGTGACGAAGACGACGACGGCGGCGGTGGAAACCTGCAGTAATAACCCTGGCCTGCACACAGGGGAATGATTTGAGCGGTATCATACGTTGCCCAAATATCACTAAAAGAGTTGCCTGCAGAATGCAGGAGCAAAAATAAATATCCTGTGCGTTTCTCTTCCACAGCTTGTGTTTTTATTCGCGGCGCCAGAAACTGGCGAAATAGTTTCGGACCGCTAGAGCCGGAAAGTGGGTAAAGGTTTTGGACCGCAAAGGGTTAAGAAACAGGTAGGCACGACCCATCGCACACAGACATTAAGCTGTCTACTAGTACATTTCAGAATGCTTGCTGATTTTTCTGACCAGGTTCTGCTTTGGCGCGCCTTCATTCAAATTTCATCACTTCTCTGTCACGTGTCATTCCAGTGTTCCGCCGCGCTTTGTGCGGGCAGGGCACGATCAGTTTCGATTTCGCCCTTGAAATTCGATGATGAATATCTCGAACTACTTGCAACTTTTGTGATTTCTAAAAAATTGGCACGCACTACAACTTTTTAATATAAACACCTGTCCTCAAGTCAATAATTAAAAAGTTATTCATGAGTTCTTGTTAATTAGTCGAACACTGTCTTTTAATTAAGGGCAAAGTATTTCCGCCTCGACGTGGAGTTCATGTGCAAAAACGGCAGGAGCCTTACTGTCATAGAATTTTTATAAAAAATCTGTATTGTCTAAAAAAAACACCCTGTACATTGGCCAAACAGGCAGCTGTATAAATGACTGCCTTAGAGAACATAGAACGCTGCACGGTACAGGGACGTGCATCTATCGATTCGTTGAAACGACTGTGGTTGCTCACCCAGGTTTTCAAATTTCCCATAATCAGCCACCATAAAGATAGAAGCACCCAAGAGATTATAGAGTCCTAAGCTATAATCAACGAATGGTGTTGGCACACCTTCTGTTACCTTGTCACAAAAATAAATGTTCTTAAACTCAGTGGTGTGAAGATGGTGTGTATGAATGTAGGCAGGATTTTTCAATAAACTCCAGTTGCTGGAGTGCTTCCATTTGTGATTTTCTGTGTCCCTCACTGTGTCCTTGTCTTCAAGTGTGTCCAAAAAACCCAGAATTTTTTTTTGCTGTCTGACTCTTAATGACTAGGTAATTCTCCCGATTGGGGCTCTATGGCATTGTACTACTGAGCGTGCGGCTTTTGGTTTCAATCCCGGCCATGGCAGTTGCACTACAGTTGGGGTTAGATGCAAAAACAATTGTGTACCTAGATTTAGGTCCTCATGAGAGCTCCAGGTGCTAGAAACTGTTACTAAATCTGGTGGTCCAAATCTGTTAGTACTTACGCATGTACTGCGGGGTTTTGAAAAACACTGAACTCTAAGCAGATATGTAAATTAGATTATGCATTACAGTTACGAAAAACTGGCAGAATATGTGTGCTATGCTGTGCCCCTCGAACACTGCAGCTCATTCCTTTGGCCGAATTGAAAAATTGTGCAAGGTATATCTGAAACATCAAAAAAATCTTTAAACCTGGATGCTAGTTACAAATGTTACCAGCAGAGGGAGGTCAGGCATTAAAAACCTATATATGTGGCACAAAAATTGTTTTTAGGTTTTATCATTATTGCACTTTTGATTGACAGTAGGAAATATTCTTGTTTTGGGCACATGTTCAGAACTTCACAAAAGGTTCTTGGAGGAACTGCCCAAATTTTCTCTACACGTATTGCTATGCCCTTTTTTGGCATGCTTTTTGTTAGTTGTGTCTTGATGTGTTATACCTGCATTTGTGTAATATGTTTAGTACATTTCAACATAAATCTTGTCTCATATTTAGCCAGTTGTGCACCAAGTGAATGGCACTTCTTATTAATAGTAAGAAGTGCTAATTAGTAATGCTACCTGAGTGTCTGTATCATAATAGGATTTTGTATCTGGATACAATTCAGTATCACTAGGGTGTCACTTCCTTAATTTAACCACAGCAAGCATGCACATGTAGGTCGCCTATGTTGATTTTCATATTTGCATTTAAAGGAGATGGCCATGCTTCTTTAAGCTGCAAAGATATCCAGTTTGGCTATGTGTTGGAGCTGAAGTGCTTGTTGTGAATGCATACGTGTTCAGTGGATGTATATATGCAAGTGCTAGCACTCATGGCTGCCTTTTTAAGTTTGACATTTTCACTTGACGACCATTAAAGATGGAGCAGTAGAATTGTTGACATACGTGGTAAAAAAAAAAAAGTGATCAATTGAGCAAAAAAAACATGCAGTGATTGTGATCCCATGTTGTTGGGCTAGCTGAGAGAGTTATTTTTATCATTTCTGCTAGGCTGCTGTCATAAACGCCACTTTTACGCTTATGAAGAGTATTTGGTACCTGTTCATCTGACAACCAGGAAGGAATTTTGATTAGTCACTGTTTTAGCCTGATGTTTTCTCTGCCATCTCTCTATTCATAAGCTTGAACTGAAAAGGAATTTTTTTTACTCTCTGTAGCTGAAGTGCTGTGGTGTTAGTGGACCTTCGGACTGGAACAATTCTAAAATGCGTCATCCACCAGGCAGCTGTTGTACCGATGGTGAAAACTGCGATAAACAAAAGGCGTCTTACTATACAAAGGTACGTCACGTAACATGTTCATTGTATATTGTTTGCTTATTGGAATGTATTTTGAGTGTGCTGGTAATGTGATCTCGCCTCTATGTTTGTGAAGCTTTTCCTTTAAATTCGATGGATATAACATTGCATGATATACCCCCTTTAGGCCCATACAATTGATTGCTTTACTTGTAATCTAGTTCCAAGTTTTCAAAGCAGGCAAACATTGGTTCTTATTGCATTGAATTGAAAAGCTTTTTTCTTAGCTCTTAAACTTCGGATTCTGTTAAATTGTCTCTTTATAAACTTCTTTCAACAATGAATTTATGCTTGCTGTCAGCGTTCTGGCGCCAACCTAATTTTTCTTTTTAACCCTGCTAGCTCCCTGCCTCAGTGTACTGGTCTTTCACATATATACTCCACTAGCTGTGCCAAGGTATTAACCCTTTGAGGGTCGAATTTTTTCGTGAACTGCAGTCCAAAAATGTGTAATTTTTTTTATTCCTGACACAAATTCTTCAGGCAATTCTGTTAGACGGTAAAGTGACAAAAAAAATAATTTTTGTTGTTACATACACATGGTTTATTTGTAAGTAACATCAAGCTAAATCCTAAAAAAAACATTTATACGAATTTTTTATAAATAAGAATTACGCGCTGTATTAAACATAGCTCACAAACATACAAAAATACACTTCGGGAAATAGTCCACATCGGAAGAATCGCCGCTCAACTCACTAGCAGCAAAGCAACCGGTGCGCACTTCCATAGTGTCAGCGAACTGTGCGAGTGAGCGCACGGAAGCAAACTGTATGGTTGTACGCCCGTCCGGAAAGCAAAACGAGTGAAGAAGCTGTAATAATCCTTCGTCTTATCGCCAACGAGACTGAGTTAGTTTTTCCGATAGTTTTTCCGAGTTCCCAAAACAGGAAATGCAACCGCGGCGGCGTCGTTTGTGTAATTTAGCGCCGAACGGAAACAGATGTAATCGCGCTCCGGGGAGCAATAAACGAGAGAGTGCAATTAAATGGCCATCGCGCGGACACAGCAAAGAAATTGCCCAAAGCAGTGGCACAGCATCTTAATGTAGCAGGTCACAACTTCAATGATCTCAAAGTTTACATACTTCAGTCAAACTTCGGTCCCCAAGAGACAGAAAATATACAGTCATGCCTTATTCACAAGTTCAACACACTTCAGCCAGCAGGTACTATTAAGGTTTGTGAGGGGGCTCTTGAATCCATTCGATATGGTACATACACAACGAAAACCAATGAGAATGAAGCCCTTCTTTTAGAAATTTCTAAGCTACTATTGTCAAGTGGCATGTGCTTCCTCTGACTATATCATCATTCAGCGAAACGTATACCCCCCCCCCCCCCGTTTTCCTTGTTTTTTTTTCCATTTCCTTCTGATTCACCCATTTCGTCATGGCGGCCTTTTCCCCCCCACCCCCACTCTCGCAGTTGCCCATCTCCCTTGTGGAGGAGAGGACACGAAGCATATACACACGAGCTCTAAGGAAATCAGTTCCAGCCTTGAAGAAGACAAGTCCACTTGTTGAAATGTCGGCTCGAGCACCCACCTCCTGTTTACAGATTTTTTCCATTTACCAACTAGGTTATTCACCCTTTGTGTCCCATGATGCTCATAGGCAAAGAAGCAGAAATTTAATGGCTGACTTTCTATTAGAAAGTGCCAAATGATACAGAAAAAAATAACTATCCCTTAGTGAACCTTATTTATTGAGATAATGAATGTACACATATGTGTACGCTACGAAAACTGGGTTACATTTGTGTGGAACATGCCGAAGCAGTTCACTGGTCTGTCTTCTCTGATGCATAGTATGCCTTGCACTTTTTGCATTGAAGTCTTGTTCTTTGTGTGAATTGCGGTAGCTTGCACCTCCGAGTGCTGCTGTGCGGCACTTTGATCGGCACATGGTTTACGCCATCATACCTGACAAAAGTGGGCACATATGAAGCGCTGTTCGAGAGGGCATTTTGGGTGAATGAACGATCATGGAGCGGTGCTTCACTTGACTTCTTGCAATTCATTAGCCCAAAGGCGACCTGTAACATGAATTCTGCGAGCTTCACTTTAGAACCCTTTACTGCGTGCTAGAACAACCATGGAAACATTGGGAACCCCACATTCCTGACGGTAACATATGTGTGTGCAACGAAGTAAAAAGAAAAAGAATGCACTATTGCTCACTTTTTTTTTTTTTCAAAAAATTTACATATCAATACGCCCTGTGCATTCCTCTATCAGGTTGGAAGTATCAAAATGAAATAATTAACAAATATATTGCGATAAAATGGGAAAAACTTGAGGTACATATCATCTCGAGCTCATTGTGGGGGAAGCCATTTTTCTTTCTTTTGCTGCACTGTCCCCAGTGTAGGCAGTGCCATCTACTAGGCATATATTAAAGCCTCGATGTGGCGCGCAATATGAAATTCATATTTCGAGGCTCAGTGACATGCACGAGACTGGCAGCACCATTTTGCGTTATGCCAACATTTGTTGATGCTGGGATACAAATGAGTAACAGTGCTGTTTAAGCCGGCCGTAAAAACTTTGGTGTCTTCAGAAAACCACAGGTAGGTATGCGCCACAGAAATTGGGCAAGCCCCACTACCGAGTACAGCGGGTGCGAGCGTTAAACTCTGCTTGGTGAATGGAGCACGTGAAATAGAGATAGAGAGAAAGGGGGAAAAAAAGCCTCCAGGACCTTGCGGAAAGTGCAGCACAGTCACAGCGAAAGCTGGAAGAGCGGCATTTCTAGAATCCATTGTAAAATCTCTTGGGGGTTACTAATACAAGTACACTTGCAAGGTACTCACTACGCCATAAATCATAATCTTTGTGAAGTTGGGAAGCACCCACTGAGCCTTTATTCGTCATTCTGTGGAGAAGCCACATCTGTACCTGCTACACATCTGTAAGGCATTATGTGCACCTTGTTGATGCGGCGGCTGACGATGATGAAAAATTATGGCTGAGTCCTTTGTAATGGGTTGGTAGCTTTAAATGACCCACTAGTTAAGTAATTCACATTGTGGGATGCCCGGTCGTTATTTCATTCTCCCACCATGCTATATATAACATATGTTAATGTGAGAAAAAGAGAGGGAGAGGGAAAGAACTTTATTGAGTCTCTGAGGAAATGGATTATGGGGCCCTTATGGGCTTTCTTGGCAACCAATACAAGTGCACTTGCAAGGTAACCACTACGCTATGAATAACTAATTTTTGTGAAGTAGTGAATCGGCCACTATGCCATTTTTCATCATTCCACGAAGAATTGCGGTAACCTCAAAACACTTGTAAGGCATTATGTGCACTTTGTTGATGCTGTGCCTGATGACGAAGAATTACAGCAGAGCCCTTTGTAATGGGTTAGAAGCATTCAACAACTCTCTTGTTGCGCAATTCGCATTGTGTGACTCTTCTACGATGCTATATTACATATGTTAATGTGGTCCTTGCCGACATGAAACCTGTATAGGGCCTTTTTGCAAAGGAGTGTCAAGCACCGGCATGGCTCTGTGGTAGAACAATGGGCTCCCATGCAGATGGCCCAGGTTCGAACCCTCTTCCATCCCGGATTTTTTTTTCTTATTTCGTTTTTTTTCTTATTTCGTGCGATAGCGGTTACGGATACCGGCGACGGAAAACTACGGCGCCAAAATCGGCCGTTGTTGTGATCTCATGACAGCTTTCGCTGTAAAAGGAGAGAGAGAAAGAACGCGATGGAAAGAAAGAGAAAATTAGGGAGAAATAAAGGGAATAAAGACACAAAAAGTATGGAAAAACTGAAAAAGACAGAGTGAAAGAAAGATATCAAGAAACACACAAAAATAAGATACAAAAAACAAAAGAGCAACACAGAAAGAGAGAAGTAATGAGAAACAAAGAGGGAAAGAAGCAGAGAGAGAAATAAAGATAGAAAGAGTGAGAAAGAGAAGGAAAGAAATAGAAAGCAACAGGTAAAATGAAAAGATACAAGAGAAGAAAGAGAAGAAAGGAAAAAATAAAGCGAAACAAGGAAGGCCACCCAGCGCTGCTCTTCCTTCAGGCTGGGCAACACTAGTGTGAAGCTGCCATAATTTTTTTTTTGTCCACTTTCATATCTCTTGGTAATTACATCAAGTGTTTGTGGGCCACTGGATGCTGCATTTTTAAACTTGTGGCAACTTAGTATATACAGTAAAAGCTCGTTAATTCGGATTTCTAGGGACCGGAAAAAATGTCCGAATTAACCGAATGTCCGAATTATCGAATGGTCGAAATAAACACAATAAATGCAAGAGTTTTTTCAACATACCTTTACTTTACAAAGTAATCGCGGATGCGTGTCTGTTTTCGAGCAGAAATTCGCGCGGAAACAATTTTTCTGAGCCCTTTAAGGTGCTCAGCAGCTCGCATGCTGTCTGCAGTGCCAAAAAATTCTTCAAGGACGAGGCGGGCCTCCGCGACTTCCTTCACAGTGCGAGGGGGCCCGTGTGGCTGCTCCTCTTCAGGCTCTTCATTCTCGGATTCGTTGCCATGCATCACTTCCTTGACGATTTGCTCATCAGTCAGACAGCCGGCAGTGGCAACGCCATCATCAATGCTGATATAATCCTCTAGTGTCACTGCATCAGGCATAACACTTCCGAAATCCTGCCCAACGTCGGCACCGTAGTCCGGCGACACTTCGGCATCGCTGGAGTCGGGTACAACAAAGCCACTGTGCCTGAAACAGTTGGCAATGGCGTGCGCAGGCGTGTTCTGCCACACATACGCAAGAATGCTAACTGCGCTCAGGAGACTCGCGTCGTATTGTTCGCCGACGTCATTGCACAGGAGCAACTTCTTGTCGGCAGAGCCCATTTTTCAGGGCACGCAAAATTTCTACTTTGGTGGTGAAGTCGTTCGCCTTGTACTTAGGCATTGCCATCGGCGGAGACTGCGTTCACACGTAAAGTCAGCACAAAAGCACCAGCAACAATCAAGCTAAAGGAGCCGTACTGAATCGTTCCTCGATAAAACGACGTTCAACGATGCAGCACACGAACGGGAACAAAGCACACGCGAAGAAAAGGCGTTCAACCAGTCTGGCACTCTCAAGTCAAGCCAAGTCGACAATTGATGTCCATGGCGATGCTGCGTTTGAGCTTCACTTCTGTTCCGAATTGTTCTTTTTTCGTTTTCGAGCCTCGCCAGCGGCCCGAAAGTCGCCGAATTATCCGATTTGCGGTCAAATCTGTCCGAAATAACGAGCGCCCAGTCTCATAGAGTGATGCGTATATTTACAGGGACCAGATGACGTGTCCGAATTAACCGATTTTCCGAATTAACGAGAGTCGAATTAACGAGCTTTTACTGTATTCCTGTTCTCATTTGTCGTGGTCCCTCACTGTTCTGCAGTGTCTCAGTGGCTGTGGCATTGCACTGCTGAGCAGAAGGCTGTAGGCTTGATCCTGGCCATGATGGCCATGTGCTGATAGTGTGGAATGCAAAAACGCTCGTCTGAGGTGCTTTAGGTTTACATTAGCTCCCCAGGCAGCAAATATTAATTCATTCTCTCACTGCAGCATGCTTCGTAACCAGATTGTGGCTTTGGCAATAGAAGTCTACAAAAAATGGTAGCTACATGTTAGCTGCATAATTACAAACGCTAATTACCCTCAGTTAATGCTAATACAGCATACGCTGATGAACATATTAGGTAGTCATATGATGTACGTAAGCACTTTTAGTTGTTCTTTGGCACAGAGGTCTGCATTCGGTCCACATGTGCTGTTGTGATTGTCTTAACATTTAATGCTTAATATAGCACATTGCCAATTTGTGCTAGGATTGTATTGAATTTTCGTGACAGGCTTTTTTTTGTGTGTGTGTATTGTTTGTGCATGTGCACATCTGAATACACTTACATTATTGTGATCCAGTGGTGAACAGTAATACTGTGCATTTGTGTAAAAAGTCTGGTTACATTTTGAACCCACCATGGTGGTTTAGTGGTCGTGGTACTCTACTGTTGACCCGAAGGTCGCGGGATCGAATCTCGGCTGCGGCGGCCACATTTCAATGGAGGCGAAATGCTCAAGGCTCGTGTACTTAGATTTAGGTGCACGTTAAAGCATACCAGATGGTCAAAATTTCCGGAGCTCTCCACTACAGCGTCCCTCATAATCATATCATGGTTTTGGGACATAAAACCCCAACAATTATCAGATTATGTATGCATAGTAAATTAAACGCATCATAATGCATTCTTTTTTCAGGGCTGCTATGACAAAGTGAAAGAGGACCTCTCGCAATATGCAGTCTATGTTGGAGTTGCAGGAATTGGCATCGGTTTGATTGAGGTGAGCTGTAATGGGCTACATGTGCTTGTTGTATTGAAAACCGACATGGTTCCAGCCATCCCTTAGTGTCTCATAGCTCAGTCCAGCTCTGGCACAACCATAAATTATCTTGCACTCCTCTCTTGTTTGTGTTAACACGCTGACACCTGGCGTTTGGAGCTGTCTCGAAGTGTGTTAGGGCGCTGGCAGTGTGTTTTCAATGGGTAGCCATGAGAGGCACTTGCCACCAGGATGTAGGTACTCTGCTAGCTTACGGTAACTTTGTTAAATAATATACAGAGAATCCTTTGTCACGTTTTATGTGTTCGGTGCTCATTTTGTGTAAGATTTTTCCATTTGGGTAAGATATTTGTATGAATATGCAAGTAGAAAGTGTTCAAACATTCAATCCAGTCACTTAGCTGCAATAGTTAGTTTTGTTTACTAATTTTCAGTAGTTTGTTAGCTTAACGTTAAACTGTGAATAATGTTATATGTAGAAGCAGCATTATGCCTCATTTGTAGTACTGCCAAATGTGTTGTCAGATGTTGTTGTCAGAGGAGAGATAGTTATCTTTTCGTCCACTTTACTTTCTTCACATTTCCATCATAATTACTACAAATAACCATAGGCGTGCGCACAGGGGGGCAGGGGGCGCGGCCGCCCCCCCTAATTACCTAGGGGGGGGGGGCGAGATCTGCCCCATACATTGACCCTTCTAGTTACCTAAGAGGGGGGGGGGGTACAAAATCTGCCTTATACATTGACTTAGTAGGGTGGGGGGGGGGGGGCGCTGCAATGAACCTTCGCCCCCCTGATGGGGAACCCTGCGCACGCCTATGCAAGTAACATCCCCCTATACTTCCCTTGGCTTTCTGGTCTGTTAGTTCTAAGTTAGTTCTAAGTTAGTTCTAAGTAATGTTGTGTCTAGCAAAGAAAAACGAGCCATTTAAATTCCTTCTTTCGTTAATTCAGGCAATATAATGTATGCTAGATTAAAGTGATGCATAGATGTCTAGCCCAAATGCGATGTAGTAGTGGACGGCTATCGGCCGGGCACAGCGAAGCGGCTTGGCCAGGCTTTCATCCTAGCTGATGTTGCTGTGTACATCAGCATAATTCCTGCATGTTAAATTATTTTTATGAAAAGGAAAAGTTATAAGAAGGAAAAGAAGGAACACTGTCTTAACATTTTTGCCAACAAACACTTAGGGAGGAACTGTCGATGACTCATTCCCAAGTGCCGTCAGATACAGCTTTGAAGTGGATTGAAAAAATGCCTAGGGATGATACCGACACCCAGGTGATCAGTGGTGCTGAAACTGGTGGCAAAAAATGGGGCGTGCACGTCATCCTCTCTGTCAAGCAGAAAATCTTGCCAACCACGAGCAAAACCACAGTTGGCACGCAAACAGCAAACAACGTGCAGCTGTTGCGTTATGAGTTTCTCACAAATCACACCACCAAGTGCAAATACATTTAAGAATGTTTGTACTTGAAACGAACGATGTGGCACTACAAATGGAAAACCAAAACTTGCACCACAGTTCCTTTAACAAAGGAATTGAATGCATGCCACTTTTCCTCTTTTCTGGGTTGCTTATTTTGTACTGAATTTTAGCTATACGTGCAGAACATGGAGAAGAAATATTTAGGCCTTTTCAACCTGTTGTTTTCTGGAGATGCACTGGCAGAAGCTAATAAGCGGACACCCAGTAGCTTTTGCAGCAGATTCGCCGGGCTCTCAAAAGCGAGATATGTTGAGGCACACCAACGCACCACTGCTGCACATTCTGCTACTTCCAGTCTCCTCTGCAATTCTCATCCAAATCAGGCTCTTGAGGAATGCATCCTTTTAGAGGGAACGAGTTTTGTCATGCAGCACAGAGTAATTTGTGATTGCATCAGTGGGAAACACCATTGACACTTTGGCCACTATTTTGAATTTGCAACAGGATGTTTACATGCTAGTGCTACCAAAGCACAGCTTCCAGTAAAGTGGAAAATAATCTCACTTTCGCCCTGGCAAAGAAATCTCTCTGAGATCAGTTAGGCTCACCACCTGCATTTCCGCCCACTTAGGCGGCTGCTTCAAGCTCTAGTGTGATTACAGCCTTAGCTTTCTTTTCTTTTGTAATCCCGCTGCTACTTGTGCTGCTAGTTTGGGCCTCTTTCTTTGTTTTTGCAATTTATGCTCATTTCCACGTTGTAGTGACATTGCAAATGTTTAATCTGCTGGTTTGGTTTTTATGTATATCATCACTTCAGTGCAACATCTAATGCAAGTAGTTTCAGAATATTATCTTGTCAAGCATATACTACTAAAGTGCTAGAGATGTAGCCTTGCCAGTGTGATACACAATTCAAATTTAGTACCTATAATTACCTTTCTTCTTTTTCAGATTATCGGAATTATTTTTGCCTGCTGCCTTGCTAACCAAGTGAAGTAATGATGAACATCGTGCAAAGTATATAATGGCTATTGGTCTGCTCATTCAATTCATGGCAGCTGCTATAAGTCACACCCTGTGTGTTGTGGTTTCGATCCCATACCAGACAAGTTCATGCGCTGTTTTTGGCAGGAATCCTTCTGTCCCTTGTCAACCAAAGCTCATCCCTACCTTGTATACCATATCGTTGTGCCTTAATATTGTTGAACAAGAAATGTTTTTAAAGTTGCTGAGCTTTGACCCTCACAGTTGCGCCACTTCTCATCTTGGGAAGGGACAGGTGCGCACAATAAGATCAACCCAGTTTTCATTACATTTGCACAAGTTGGGACAAGCGGCCATGTCTCGTGTTGCAGTGTACCTCAAGAGTTGTATTGTCTGTAAATAGCTGTTGTGTGTCTGATTATTATGGCGGGGAGTTATATACATTTATATATATTTCAATGCTAGCTGCTGTGACAATTTTCTGGCAGCAATAAGTGCATTCTCCAAAGGGCTATTTTTTTAAAAATCAATATAAGAGCCTTGATAGGCTTGTATTTTGGCAGCAAGATTTATCACTTCTGTAGCTTGTTAATTTACACAAGTTATCTTGTTTAGAGTGAGTGGCTACAGTATTTACAAATGCATGTTGTTCACTGTAATTGAATAAAGTTAATCTGTGCTTGTGGAGTGAAACAGTGTGGCAGTTGTAAGTTCCTTTTTCAATTATAGTTCATTCTGCACTTGCAGACAACTACATAGTAGTTGTGAAGTGCAGTACCTTGTGCCCTGTCCATTATCTTTCATCTCTTAGAAAAATTGCGCATGCTATACAGTTGCATGTCAACAAAAAGTCTCTTGAAAACAAAGTCGACAAAAAACATCAAAATAATTATGAAGACATTTATAAGGGATTTGGCAAAGGGCCACAATAAGGGATGCCTTCAAAAAAATGTTGATAGGAAACCAAGCGCTTTGCGGCACAAACAGGCAGTAGCAACTGGTAATATGTTACACTTAACAGTGACGCTTGTAGAATCACCAGTGTATCTACTGGTGATGCAGCTGAGCATGTCGCCATGTGGATTTTTCACGGTTGGGGAATCTGAACAGTGACCTGCTTTAAGAGACTGCCACATTTACCCTTATTGCAAGAAAGACTTATTTCCCCATATAGTGCTGTACATTAGAGTCAGTTTTTCAAAAAAATGTTGATAGCCTTTCAACTATATGAAACCAATTATGCGCTTTGCGGCACAAACAGGCAGTAGCAATTTCTGGTAATATGTTACACTTAACAGTGACGCTTGTAGATTCTTTGTATCACCAGTGTATCTACTGGAAATATCTGATGCAGCTTGAGCATGCTCTCGCCATGTGTTCGATTTCAGCACCTTCACGGTTTGGGGAATCTGAACAGTGACCTGACTGTTTTTCATTGTTAAGAGACTGCGCCACATTTACCAACTATATTGCAAGAAAGACTAGAAAATATAAGGTATCTTCCAATATATATGCTCAAGGCATAACTAGCTATATACGGGCCACATTTGCTGCATACATGCAGTGTGTACATCACCAGCCTAGGCCTTGGAGTTGTAATTAAAAAAAGTTAATGGAACCTCCCTGAATTGGAATTAGCTAAGATATGTGTAGCATTATGTTTGTTCAGTTTGCTTAATTCTGTTGCGGCTACCTGCACATGTTCCAATATAATAAGTACAGTCCCAAATACTGTGTGCCTATAGGGCTGACGCGCTGGAGTTTTGAGTACTGTGGCGGAGCCTGGTGGCGTGCGCCGAAGTTGCTTGGGTAGTCAAAAATGGACGCCGACCGGCAAGTTACGCAGTTCTCAGTTGCTTTGAGCGTTTTACTTAACTTTGCGCCTAGTTTTCAGGCTCAAAAAGTGCTTGAAACGTACGCAGGAACTTGTCCGCTATGCCTGCAGAGTCTGACATGTTTGACGAGCGATCCCTGCTTCAACAAACCGTGCCGAAAGTAGGTGGTCCGGGCGACGGCTCTGAGCAGTGCGCGGTCCCGAAGCGCTGTCGCCGCCGTTATTGTTGCGTGGTTAATTGCCTCGAAAGTGGTGGTAAGGATCCTAATGTGCGGTTTTACTGGTTCCCCTGAAAGCCGTACGAAGTGGAGCGACGCAACCGCTGGATACGTGCCGTCCGACGCGTGAAGTGAGTACGCGAGCAAAACGTGGTTTGCAACGCAACGTGCTGATTACTTTTCGTACGCGCGTGCACGCGTTTATATATGTATATATTCCCTGTGTGCAGTCCAGACGGCACGCCGTACGTGGCTGCCGACGGCGATCACGAGGATATGCAGCCGGCATTTCGTGAGAAACGAGAAAAACGATGCCATGAGTCACCCCGTGTATGTGCCGACGATTTTTCCGGCAGCTTACAGCCGGCTGCTTCCAGCGGCCGGCTGTAAACATTGCGCGCCGTCGCTTCTCGACCGCCACCGCACGCTGACAGAATTTGACGAATTCCCTAGAAGCAAATGTTGAAAATTACGACCGTGCATGGGGAAAAAGTGTGTTTGCGACTGAATGCGGCAGAAAACGGCACACGGCGCGAATGCGCTCATTCGGGCCGCCGACGGCAAGCCTTCGTCACTGGACCTTTCTTGATTCCGTTTCGTCGTGTAATGCAAATCATTTCGGCTTTCTTAACAGCAATCTTTTCGTTTATGCACTGTCGTTAATCGCGCGAGCATGCCTCGTAAAACTTAACTCGAGTTCAACGTCGTATGAGATTCGCTGCACTTGCGAGTTGCAGCGCGCCGAAATGGTTCTTTCAATCTCCTGAACTTCGTAAACATACTTTACGTTGACAAGCTTCTTGCGTTTATGCAGATTGCTTGGCCTGAAGAACTCAGCCACGCCAGAAATTGGCCGAGATCCAAAGCGCAGCACAACCGACAGCGGCGGCTCCATTGCGCATCTGAGCTTAGTGCTGCATGCGGCCGCCAGTCTGACTACTCGAAACCAAAGAACTTATCGTAGGGGGCGCTTTTTAGCACCGTTTTCGCAGCGCCGCCTGGGCAGCCAGTCAGGCCTATGGGTGTTAAAATATGGCGCATAGCTGTATACATTGAAGATGATGGTCAAAGACAAAAATAATGTTCAATAGCCTGGCGAGAGAACTCGCGATTGGCAACCAGACCATAGAATCTGTACAAGTCTATCTAGCTAGGTCAATTACTAACAGGGGTGCCTCCATGTAAAGGAAATTCACCAAAGAATATAATATAACAATGGGCTAAAGTGCATACGGCAAGCATTCCCAGAACTTGTCCGGCAGCTTGCAGCTCTTCCTAAAGCGAAAAGTGTGCAACCACTGCATTCCACCAGTTCTTACAAAGCAGTTTCTAGAAACTTGGAGAACAAATAAACTTGAGAAGAAATTCAGGAACATGCAGCGTGCGATGGAATGAAAAATGATGGGTGTAACACAGGAAGAGAGCAGAGGGGATAAGAAAACGTGGGTAGGTGATATCCTTGCTGACATTAATAGGAAAAAGTGGACATGGGTGGGTTGCATAAGGGGTAGGGCAGATAACCAATGGTCAGCTGAAAATGACGAAATGGATATACAAAGAGCGCACGCAATGGGCTTGAACTGTAAAAATTCTGCCCCTGTATTGGGAAAGCTGTGGTCAATACTGGGTTGCGAGTTGGCGCAGTATGGCACTATGGGAAACCTAATTCACCTCTGTTATGGAACGGCCCTGTTACAATCCAACAGCGTTGCATACTCGCTTAATAAAGAGATTGGCTGTAGTTAGTGTGTATATCATTGCAACTGCAGTAACACTGCAAGTTGAAACTGGAAAAAAATTGTGCAGTTTGTGTAATGAAACGTTTTGTGTGTGATGCCACAGCTTTAGAGGGGTGTTGCATTGTCTGGTTGCACCCCCGCCCCCTCCCTGTTGCCATCCTGCGCACGTCTGTGGCCCAAAGTTAGAATCTCGCCGTCGAACATTGTTGACATATTTTCTATGTATGTCCACTAGCTGTGAACTAAAAGTGAGGTAGTGGGCTCACTGGCGTCAAACGCGTGACGCCGCTGATGTCTCCTCGTGAGCAAGCGTTGGTCACAGCCGCTACATTGATTTCGACCAACGCTTCAGCTGCACTCGACTGCCGTGACACATGGCACTTACTCATGAGGTAGTGCCGAGTCCGTGCAGCACAAAATGGCAGGAACCGCAGCAGACGACGCAGCCGACTGCATTCGTGGCTATTGTAACGGCGCCCAACAAATACGTCAGTGAACGTTTTCCGGTAGTTTAAATGCCAGGCAGCGTAAGCGGCGGCGGCTTTTACGAATCACAACCTCCACAATTCGCGAGACAACCGACCGTAGGAGAAGGTTTGCACGACATCTGCACTCCTCGTATTCGTTTCGGCATCTCGTTGCTGCTGCACTTTCTGAAACGTTCCCTGCACGACGACGGAACTCAGACGCACGACCTCCTCTATAAGGAGGTCGTGCTCAGACGTCACCACCATGAACCAGTTCAGGCAGTGCAGGGTGAATCGAATGGACCTATGGTGCGCAGCAGTGTAAGCAACATTCGTTCTTACGCCTCGCGTTTCCCCTCTAGCACTGCTGCGCACCACCTGTCGCGACAGTCGAGCGCACCTGAAGGCGCCTGTGACCACGGCCAGATCAGCAGTTTCACATCCCTCGTTGCCGCTACCGCGCAGTGAGCCCGCTACCTCTCTTCTAGTTCACTGTAGTATGTCTGTCGGCAGTGGCGCAGGCAGATTTTTTTTTTTTGGGGGGGGGGGGGCACGCCCTTGACCAGACGTGGGGTCCGGGCAGGTAAGTGTGGTCGAGTGTCATTTTGTGCTCTGGCAGAAAAAAATTCGGGGGGGGGGCACCGTCCCGGGGTGCCCCCCCCCCCCCCCCCGGCTTCGCCACTGTCTGTCGGGGTACATATGCGCTGCGCTAACGTCACGCGTGTGAGGATGACGTCGCACCAGAACCTTGATTCAGCACTGCATACCTGTTGCTCTCAGCTTTTTCTTTAATCTAGCCAATAGTTGAGCATTTCGCCATTACTTTTGTTCTATTGTATGATGGGTATTGGCCAGATAACGCAATCTCATCACAAATGGATATGCATATATAAACGGATAGCCTTCGGTCATCAGGTAGATATATCCACTCTGCTGAGCCTTTTAGAGAAGCTACGTCACGCGCGCGTCATGAAACGCGATCGTTCTCTCTCGGTGTTATTCCGTTGAGCACTAGTGTTGCTACTGAGTAAGCGCGGCGGCACCCCGTGGCAAGAAGCAGTGATCCATACACCGCTCTTGGTCAACTGTGAGTCGCTCGTAAAGAAGCGATGAGTTAAACAGTTGCGCAACACTAAAGATATTTTTGTAGCTTCGGAAGTGGGTTATTCGCCGCGAGATCGGGCTATAGGTGGCAGCAGGGGCGTAGCCAGAAATTTTTTTCGGGGGGGGGGGGGGGTTCAACCATACTTTATGTAAGTTCGTGCATGCGTTTGTATGTGTGCGTGTATATATACGCAAGCAAAACTGAAAAATTTCGGGGGGGGGGGGGAGTTTTAACCCGCCCAACCCCCCCCCCCCTTGGCTACGCCCCTGGGTGGCAGCACCGTCGCCGTGTTTATGTGGATAGGCGGTCGGCGGCGCGTATACAAGTGTACGCAGTGGCGCTTCGCCGTAGGCGGTTTTAGTCGATTGTTGGCGAGTAAAGCGCGTTGACTGCAGCCTAATGGTGATGTATGCGCCCTCCATTGCCACATCAATGCTCGCAACCATCCTAACGTACCTATTAGGGTAGGGCGGGGCAAAATGCGACAAAAATTTGAAAATAGCGAATAATTTATTTTTTTTCACTCGTTACCATAAAACATCAATACAGGAACTTTCTTTTGGGTACAAGGTATGTGCTGCATAAATATGGCGATGTTTCGACTGTTCAAAGGTTGATTTTAAAAAGAAACAAAAAGTGCACCAGATGTCTCATTTTGCCCCAACCTGCGGGGCAAAACGAGACGCTGCGTGAGGCAAAACGAGACAGTGTGAAAAATTTTATCCTTTGAGTTCTTGCAGTTGAAGCACTTCAAGTTCACTCCGTGGGCGCCCACGCAATCCTTCATGAGCCTGTCTTTGCACTCCACGAATTGAATCCAAACAGAACCGACGTTTGTGTTGCTCCGAAACTCCTGAAAAGCATTCAGTGCATTTTTCATGTCGTTTTCCTCCCAGGAAACTCTAGATGATATTCTCTTGTACGTCCGTAACATCCTAACAAAAAAATATTTTTATATGATGAGCGTAAATAAAGTGTTCACTTAATAAGACACTCTCTAAGGCAATTCAATGCCTTTTTGTCGCGTTTTGACCCTCCCACATGCCCGAATTCAGAAAAATTTGCCCTTTGGCCCACGACACCAAATGAACTAAACTTTTGGTGGAATGTAGATAGTAGTATAAAGTAACAATATAATACTTGCGTTGTTGTACTGACGCCGGAGTAGCTTCATGCACGGATCCGAAAATTTGGCCGAGCAGAATTTCGCCCCTTTTTGGCGGGTCACGAACACACTGACATCAGCCGCGCAATTTTTCCTGCGCGAACGCTGTGAGCAATCAACAACTTTTACACAAGAAACGTGGAAAACTACCGGCACCTATCGCTGAAACAGAGAAACAAAGAAAAGGTACTTTTTGTATTAGCTGTAGAAGGCGGCAAAGTCAAAATGTCGCGTTTTGCCCCCCGTCTCATTTCGCCCCGCCTTACCCTAATTGTGAGAGAATTGTAATTTGCCAATCAATGGGGTACTGGCCTTCACTCACATTCGTGTTTTGCACTGTGCTCGATGTTTTTTCTTGCTTTATTTGCACGTGTTTAAATTGTGTTTTGACTATACCACAATATAAACTGTGTTGCGCGTCTGAGCCAAGGAATATTTACTTCTTGCTCTAGCGGCTACAAAGAAAGAGAGCCTGTATTTCTGCGTAATTAGATGAAGTAGAACTTTGTGCACTCTGCTTTTCTGTTTGCATGAATACGCGTATGCTGTAGAAATGCGTGGCTTCAGGTCTTTTTTACCGCTAACCATCCTCAGCAGACACTAGTTCATGCTTTGCGGTATCACAAGGATTTCCAAATCGCCAACACATCACGAGATGGTATCGCTAAAATTCTGCATTCACACCTCGACAGTTAGTACTTTTTTTTCGTTTAGGACGACGCCGAATGAATTATATGACGCGCTTGTACGAGAAAGCGGTACCCACATTGAAATGATTTTGGCGAATGAACGGTACGATGGTCAGACGTAGCGCCATACCGACACGGGTATGTAGTCACTTTAATTAGAGTGCATACAAGTCTCGTAAGGCGAAATGCTTATCTATATCGTGTAGGCATACGTACAAGGATTTGATGTTGTGCTATAACAGCGGAATAAGCTGTAATCTGAGCACGCGCATGACAAACGCACACATGCGAACACCGTGTGGCTATAGCATGCAGACGACGTAAGGAGCCATCCACACCGCGGGGTTTCGTCCGCTCGCCGCTAGGTGCCGACTCTGCTCGATCTCGCTAGGGTAATCTCGCCGCCAATAGCCACAAGAACGTTTCTGATACCCTCCGAAAGTTTCTCTAGGAATAAAAAAAGACATCTTTGACATTTTTATATCGATATATTTTAACAAAAACATGCTGTTGCTAATTCAGTTTCGAATAATTTGCCTCAATTATTTAAAAAATGAGCTACACAGGACCGTATCCCACCGGTGCGAAACCGAGTAACCGAGTGCCTTGGACACGCCCAATGTTACCAATGCGAAGTGAACTGAAGCATACTAATGCATTCTACCGACGATGCAAAAAACAATTGGGAAGCACTACACTTGGTATGGGCGCTTCACTGAAATATTTCGTGTTGGCGGAATAGAAGTGATCTGCTGGACAACGCGTAAGGTCGATATCAGAATTGCACATTTAAGGCAAATTAAGACTTCGAGAAAATTGAATTCCTAAAGCGCGTTTCCATGATCGCGTGATGGCCCTCTCGTAGGGGCGTCCTACAAGCTGGCGAACGCTGGAAAGAACATGAAAGACGCCATGCCGATTCGGTCCGAAAACAGCGTTCCGGGGACGGCCGTTACCTACAAAGAAAGAAAGAAAGAAAGGCAGTTCGACAGGCACGCCTCACCAAGCTTCGCTTGCCCCCATTTCCCCGATTGGGGAAGGGCTCCTAAATTTTTAGTGCCTACACAGTAAATACACAGGAGATGCCTTTGTCTGAAAGGTATTTATTGGGGACTCTACACAAAGTTTGCGCGTATCCACTTCCTCTTGCGATGCGACGTCCAGCACGTTACAGCGAGTAGTTGCCTGTGGTTGCCTCGTACAGCTTCTCTGCCTCGTGGTGCATGAAGAAATGTGCAGAGTTGCTCAGTGGGGCTAGGCAGAGAACGCGCCGTCTACGTCCTCACGCACACGGCGGTGACGTTCATCATCAAGCGCTCGCAAATGAGGCCCATTTGTTGGTTGATGAACGGAGGATGACCTAGATGAACTGGCAGCCGGTGTCCTCCCACGAGGCATCCTGAGGCACTGAACCCACGGTAGCTTCTGGAAGCCTGTAGGGTGGCCACGGCCCACTGGAGGCAATGTTGCTGGTGATGCTGTAGCCACTGCATCTCCTCACACATGCGGTCACTGAGACCCCGGCGTATGGTGAGGATTGATCTGATGAGCCATTATTGGAGCAGTTGGTGGAATATTAGATGAAGGCGTTAGTTTCCTGCGCTTTACTGTTGCCTCGTCCAGTCCTTGCGGATGATCCATGCTGTAGGCGCGTTTTGGTGTTCCGGCATCCATCTTGAAGCGATTGACTTGACTCCTTTGCACTTGCAGTCTGCTAAAGTTAATTACGAGACCACTGAAGGAACGCTGTCGAACTCCTACACACGGCACCGGACACGTTGCAACGGAAACTGCGCTCGTCACGATTCCTGCGCCACCAATACGACCGTCGTCTTTCTTTCTCCGCGTCGCGTTAGGCCTCGCGCTCTTGATTTCGATGTCGATAGTCTGTCTGAATAGGAAACACTCACCTTGAATATCAGAATTTCAGTATAGACATGGCTTCTATTTACTTTTTCCAGCAGAAGTATTCCCTGTCACACTGTCCATATCTTAATCGTATGTACCGACATTTCTTTAACTGCGACAAATTTTAAATACCTTTATAAGTTATAGTGACGTATGGTTGCTATCGGAGTGTCCAGGTTGGTAGCCTCCAGGTAACAAGTAGCTTGCCCAGTTTTATGCGTAATTAACGAAGTAATGTTAGTTGACGTTTAGTTATTGATCTGTCAAAAGTAAATGAGAAGTTTGGAGCCTGTCGTCGAAGTTTAAAAGCTGAGCGGAAATTTTTTTTCTTTTTTTATCGTCACCATGCAGTCGTCCTCGCGCCGTTGTCATCATACACTTGTGATCACACAATTGTCCTCATACCGTCGTCGTCACGCTGTGGTCATTAGACCACTCATGGTCATCTTTCAGAATCACCACGGCGCCGTCGTAACGCAATCATCGTCACGAATTCGTGTCATACAGTCCTCGTCCTGCCGAGATACGATGGACGTCGTTTCGAAGATACGTCGATTTGTTTCGCTCACTTCAAAAATAACTGTGTTCAAGACGCACAAGGACTTTAACCTCGCATGTAAACAGGAAGACTTGACGCCAGTATAGCGTAGCCAGAAAATATTTTTTTTGAGGGGGGGGGGGGGGGTCGGAGGGAAAGTAGCTTCAAGCATACTTTATGTATGTTCGTGCGCGCGTTTCTGTGTGCTTGTGTAGATATACGCGCGCAAAATTGAACAATTTCGGGGTTGAATCCCCCACCCCACCCATCCCTGGCTACGCCAGTGCTTCACGCCAAGGAGTCTGCGATTGAGAAGACCAGTTGCTACGTTGTGGGACCACCAGATTATCTGTCAGGCCGAGCCAAAGTTGTTGCAAGCACGTTTTCTTGAGCGCCTTGAAAAGCTGTGGAAGCTGGAAACGTAAACGTTTTTTGCGCCCTGGCGGCTTGAGCGTCTGATGCCAGATGACTTTCCAAATGTGCAGCTGCAAGCGAACTTCACCGCAATCACGAGAGAACATTTTCATAGAACTTCACAAGACAGGCAACTCCAAGTACTCTGACCAGAAGTGTCACAAGATGCACAAGACGTCATCAGCCTATCCTCTTACACTCCTACCGATATGGATGCTGAGGACCGATCGCAGCGCCACAAGCGGATTGACCCTGTGTGGGCTTCATTTTTCGAAGCTTGTTCCGAGCACTCCCCTGTTCTAGTACACTCTACTTTAGCCTTGCGCCACTAGTGCAAACTACGCCCGACATTTTTTTTTAAAATTTTTTTGATGTTCTGGTTCGCCGGGATGGGAGCGTCCGCGCGTTCTCAGTATACAGGAAGCCCACGCAGACAGGTCGTTATCTCAGTTTTAAATCGCGCCATTCCATCGATCACAAGACGTCCGCAGTTTTATCCTTGATAGCACGTGCCGTACGGGTCTACTCAGATGGCGATGCATTGAAAAAAGAACTATGGTCGAACCATCGGGAGCTAAGCCGCAACAGCTATCCTGATCGTTTTATCTCTACTGCCCGCTGCGCGCTGACGCGCGCCTTGCAGGACCCAAATAAAGTTTTTCAACCAACCAACCAACTGCAGCTAAGCTCACATAGCAACACGAAAACCTGTGCACGTGCACCCATACCTTATGTCGAAGGAATCAGCGAAGCACTTTCACGCGTATTTTCAAAATGCGCTTTGCGCATTGCTCACATCGCGACCAGAAAGCTCTGAAACCAGCTCGTGAATGTAAACGACAGATTGCCAAGTGAATCGTTCCCAGGGGTCGTGCACAAGATACCATGCGCTGATTGTCGTCGAGTGTACATTGGCGAAACAGGAAAGTTCTCCCGACGCCCCAAGGAACACCAATGTGACGTGACTGATAACAATCACGCGATGAACGCCATTGCCGAGCATGTATGTGCGTAAACATAATAATATCATTGGGCGCGACAATACGGTCGTCGCCAAGGAAGAAATTATGGTAGGTTCGCACCAATGGTGCCAAGCCTGAAGGAAGAGCGGAGCTGGGCGGCCTTCCTTGTTTCTCTTTATTTCTCTCTGCTTCTTGCATCTCTTTTTTGTATCCGTTTTTTCTATTTATTTATTTATTTATTTGTCTATTTCTTTCTCGCCATTTCTATCTTTCTTTCTATTTTCTCCTTCTGTCTAGCTCTCTTGTTTTTTTTTCTAGCTCATTTTTGTGTCTGTTTTTTTCTCTCCCTGTCTATGTCTTTCTCTGTCTTTCTATCTTTTTATGTCCTTATTCCCTTCCTTTCCTAGCATTTTTGTCCTCATTTCTCTCTCTCCCTCTCTTTCACGTGTTCGTTTTCGTTTAAAGGGACACTAAAGGCAAATATTAGGTCGATGTTTATTGTTGAAATAGCGGTCCAGAAACCTCGTTTCTTTTGTACCAAGAAAGTGCTTATTTTGAAGTAAAATCACGTTTTAGTGGTTCGCATCGCGTTAGCGCACTTCAAGTCACCCGCCCTGAAAGCGGTCTTTCTCACGTCACTGTTGCCGTGCCTAAAGTCACTGGAACTTTAGCCGTGCCCAACGCTGCCCGCCTATACTGCGTGGCGGCGTGCACTGGCGGCGTGCACCATTCGGGCATCCGGCAACCATTCGGGCATCCGGCAACATCACATGCACGCGGCATTTTGTCGAACTTTCTGTCAGAGCGACTTTTACGAGCGCGCAAAACACACGCGGCAGTACGCGATACCGAAACTACCACTGAGACGCGACCGCGTGAGCGAAGCTGGGCGCCGGGCGAAGCGCAGTTCGGCGAAAACGGAACCTTTGAACCACGCGCGCCGTTCCTCATGGCAACGCCAAAGTGGTTCTTTTTTCCATGAATCAAACAGAAACGAACAAGCAGCATTTTATTACATAAGAATCTTTAAATACATAAAGTATGATTGAACACCCCCTCACCTCCCTCCTCCCCAAAAATATTTCTGGCTATGCTCCTGGTGGTTGAAGCTGTTCGGCTGCTGACCCGAAAGACGCAGGTTCGATCCTGGTCGTGGCCTTCGCATTTCGACAGAGGCGAAATGCTAGGTGTCCGTGTACTGTGCTATTCCGGTGCCCGCTAAGCAACACCCAGGTTGTTGAATTAAATTATCCGGAGCCCTCCACTACGGCGTCTCTCATACAGCCTGAGTAGCTTCGGGGCGTTAAATCCCATAAACCAATCAATAAACATTTCCTGCAATTAATACGCGCATATACCTTCACTGTAATCAGCGGCGCGCAGACATATGTGGGCGTTCGGTATGTGTGTACCCCCCGGGAACTAAACTTCTCGCCAAGCCCCTGCTGTCAATAAATCAGCTTTCCCGAACTCGGTGCATCGAAAGTAGCTGAAAACTATCATTAAAATCAAATAATGAAAGTGATAAGTGGTACATGTACATCTACAGAGTGCAATAGTACATGTCAAAAATGCACATAAATCACGTCTTTAATTGAAATGTTTGTGGGTTACTTCAGTATTTACAATAATTACACATAAACCTCTGAAGATTCTCAGGAAAAACGAGGCATTTCGATCCTGGTATTCGTGAATCGCTCATTAATGATAGTTGAGAAAACCAGCGAAAAAGACGCACACACGAAGGAAGGAATCACACCACCACGCTAAACTTACAACTGACGTATACTTGAAAACCACACTGGCCTGAAACAACCAAAACAGCCAACACATGCACCAAGCTCTCAGCAAAGTACAGTCACGGGCGGAGTAGAGGTCACGGGCGGAGTTCTTCCTCGTAACAGTGCAAAGAAAAATAGATAAAACATCATAATTGCCCTAACTTAATGTTTGCGTCTGTTTTCGCGGGTTTTCTCAAGTTTAGTATGGAGAACTGGCCCAGCAAGCAACACTTCTACAAACACATTCGTTCATTAACTTGCGATTTGTCTGACAGCCATTTATACCGCCTGATCATGCTCAGCCCAAAAGTGCCGCAGTCATTTATCTACAAGTTTGTCATGTGCAGCCCGACATAAAACACGTCGGCAGTGCGGACGCCTAACACGTGTAATCTCTTTTGCTGCGTATTACAAAATCCGAAATCTGTTCGTCAGTACAACGCAGTGACCCATCTGATCTGGCGCACCGATACTGCCGATACGGCGCACCTCGATGAAGCCTGACGCGACTACAGCGCCACTCGCCGCCTCCGCTTGCGATGGAGCCGCGCAACAGAGCCGAGTTTTCAAACTGAAGTAGTTCTAGAAACGTTGGTCACGTCATAGGGATCATTTCCAAAATGTCCCGCTCGTGGCGCTCATCGTGTGATACATTTAGCTTAATTTGTCGGTAAGTAGGGCACTTCTGTTGATAATATTGTCGTTTTAGAAGTTGTCATACACTGAGCTTTCACTCTGACATAAATTGTTATTTGCCTTTAGTGTCCCTTCAATGGCGTGTAGCATAAAAGCGCGCAATCCTGATGGGCTCAACACTTTGTGCTGACATTGTCGACGTGTTTTAACAGCGAAGCTGTTTAAGCCGGACGTTAGGCCGTTCGGTGTATGCATTCACAACATATGATACTCCCCCCCCCCCCCCTCCCAGTTCCCCAAAAATGTCTGGCAGCGCCTCTGTTGTCCGTAGCCGTGTTACTACGGCAGCTACACTGGTAGAGCCATCTACAATGGCGCAAGAAATAACCGTAGAAGGTCGATATTAATGCCGTAACTACGCCTTAGTTTTATACCACTGCAAAGCGGCCGCATTGGGATATACATTAACACGCAGTTTAAATTTTCCTTTGGCGTGAACAATCCTTGTACAATGCATAAGTTGCACACACCGGCTTGTTTGACTGTGTAGCAAGATGTTACCAGCGTTGAGGTGGCCGTCCAGTGGTCTGTCCGCGGTCATGTGATAGCATTACTATGCTATGTGGCGTAGTATCGTGAGTATAGTGAGAGTGAGTGTTCAGAAGAGCAGTCTTAAAAAACCTTAAGAACAACTGTCCAGCGATACGTAGGGGCCATCGTCGTAAACGAAGCGGAACATGGAAGCCAGGTAAGTTAACCTGCGGCAGTTCTCGATCTGCATTTCTGCGCCGTTATCGGCATGTAGCTGTGATCACGCCTCTTGGTGCTTTGTTCGCTTGCCACTTCGTGCTGGTTACTGTGCTTGTCTGCTGACCTGCATAGGCGTGCGCACAGGGGGGGGGGGGGGGGGGGGGGGGGCAGGGGGGCAGCCGCCCCCCCTAATCACCTGAGAGGGGCGGGGGCGCGAAATCTGCCCCGTACATTGACCCTTCTAGTCTCATAAGAGGGGGGGGGGGCGCAATATCTGCCCCATACATTGACTTAGTAGGGTGGGGGGGGGGGCGCTGCGATGAACCTTTGCCCCCCCCCCCCCTGATAGGAAACCCTGCGCACGCCTATGCTGACCTGTACGGCGCAGGTTCGATACTGCAGCCGCGGTGGTCTCATTTTCGATGGAGGTGAGAAAACCCCAGGTGGGATACGCTATGGGCGTAGTGCGGGGCTCCGGAAATTTCGACCACCGGGATACCTTAACGTGCACTGAACTCGCACGTGAAGTACATGGGTCGCTAGCATTTCACCGCCATCGAAATGCTAGCCGCTGCCGAAATCGAATCCGCTTAATTCGGATCACCAGCCGAGCGCGTGCATCATAATCACATAATGGTTTTGGCGCATAAAATTCCATAATTTACTCGTTTGAAGTATCATGTTGCTGTTTTTTCTGTGCACACATCGAGGTACTGGTTTGTTTGTTTTCAGCGCAGCGCTAAGCGAGAGTGCCTTATCTATTCACGTAACAGACGCACTTCTTTTCCATAAAAACCGAAGCAAAGGTAGGGGCGTCCGACGAAAACTTTTTCGGGATGCGCAAAAAGTGCGGCAATGCAAAAAAAAAAAAAGTAACAGTTTCTGCAGAGAGCGAAGAAACGAAAGCGGTAGCAACCAATTGGAATCTTATACGAAGTAATTACGGCTATAGCAGCTCACTCCTCTAGGTAACATGGCTGCTGCGGGGACCGAAGTGACCTTCGTGCTGTCTATGGCGTCAACGTAAACGTTGCGATGAGGGCACAACACGTAGAAAGTTGTGGGCCATCTGCTGATCGCCTCTAAGGATACGGGATAGAGCGCGCGCGAGTGCGGGCGACAACGCCTCCTATGCGCCTTTCACGCGACGAAAGACAGCCGGGATGTTTCCTTTCGACTTGAGCCGCGATCGACACCACGCCGCGATCGACACCACGGCGGCGGCTGCGCCGCCGACGTCAAAACTGCGCCTGGTGTGTCCATGTAATTGCTAATGCAAAAAAATAACACGCGGGAGCGTCCGAACGTACAACAATTGTGCCAAAGCCGCCGTGAGGTTGTCCGCGATTTCCTTATGCGCGTGCGCCCACTGTGCGAGTAAATGCGGTATAGCGACAGTGCCGACGTGACCCTGGATAGCCATCTTTCCAATGCGGCAGTTTGGGCACGTTGGTAATCCATTTCGAAGAGAACTAAAAGCGCACGGAAAACTTTGACGAAAAAAAAAAGGCACACACACACACACACACACACACACACACACAACACACACACACACACACACACACACACACACACACACACACACACACACACACACACACACACACACACACACACACACACACACACACACACACACACACACACACACACACACACACACACACACACACACACACACACACACACACACACACACACACACACACACACACACACACACACACACACACACACACACACACACACACACACACACACACACACACACACACACACACACACACACACACACACACACACACACACACACACACACACACACACACACACACACACACACACACACACACACACACACAAGCGCCTGTGTGTGCATATACGTGTGCCTTTTTTCGTCCACGTTTTCCGCGCGCTTTTAGTTCTCTTTGAAGGAGCCATCTTTCTTTATTTGCGCAATCAGCACAAGTCGAAAGCTAATGGGCTGCTTGCGGCTTATTTCCAAAGCTCGTAAAAGTGCCGTGCAACAAGTGTAGCCTATATTTTGTCTAGTTGCCTTTGGAGCGCAGTTTCAACTCGTAGTAGCATTGTTTACACGTCGTCTATTGTTCAAATGCAATGGCACCAAATATGAATGCACCGCAGAAAGGCAGCAGCCTCACCGGCGAATAACGTTAAAGTGGCCGCGTTGGGCCAGCGGGTAACAGGATGCTGTGGCGCAGTTGCGTAACCAGGGGAGGGGGGGGGGGTTAACACTGTGCATATGTATGTATACACGCATACACACAAACGCACGAACGAACATACATAAAGTATGGTTGAACCCCCCCCCCCCTCCCCGTGAAAAAATTTTCTGGCTACGCTACTACTGTGGCGTGTTCAAGGCTCGCACAGCGAACTTTGCCTCTTGTGTTCGTGAAACTGAGTGCGTCGAAGTATACCGGGCCGAAAAATACACATACAGAGCCGGACCCAAACGCGACAGATATATGGTGTCAACGTGAGGGGCGGATAAAAAATATTTTCGAGGGGAAGGGGGCAGCTTATGGAAAGGCCTGATAGGTCCTCTTCTTGGGTGTATTCATTAAAGGATTAAGGGGGGAGAGGGGGGGGGGGTCAGGACATCTAGATCCCCCCTCTTGATCCGCCCGTGGTCAACATGGTTGCGTTCACGTCGAAGCCGGCCATGCCGGTCAAATAACACTGTAGAAGTTGTATATCTGGACATCCTCTACTTATAGTATTAAGACAAGTTCCATCTTCGTGTTATAAAAGGTTTTTTTTTTCTCTTTCTACTGGGCCCGGGCATGTAACTAAGCCGCATCAGAATTTACGGTCGGACAGTCGGAAACACTTGTCTATAGCGCCCAGTCGGTCGCTTCAGCTGTCGTTTTTTTTTTTTTTCAGAAATATGCAAAGACCGGCGCCGTAATAATACCAAACATAGTATACCGCATGCTAGGTCCGTGTGCTATAACTCAAGCATTAAACGGAAGATTGTAGTTAACCTGAAGTAGCATCTGCGGGAGACACCAGAGTCAACAGCCACGCGCTCGACCGCTCTAGACAAGTGTGATTCCGACTGCACACTTGAAGATTTGAAGCTTCATCCATGCAGTGGTCTACTGCAGCATGGACGAATCGATCGCAGCAAAAATTTCTCGAATCCGTCAAGGAAGAGAGGAGTGACAGGCATTTGTAGCACGCTTTAAGCGCTTTCTTTCCTCGTCCCAACGGTCGCACTGGAGGCTATAGGGTGGGATGACACGGTGGAAAGAAGTTACGTCAGCGCACGACATCGGGGTCGATGACCACTTGCAAGGGTTTCCGACAGTGCGTCTGTGCCAGCGAAGCTCCGCTGGTTATAGTGGTACAACCGGTACACCATATTTCCGGTTTCATAGAATATCCATTACGACGTGAAAGGTCGCGTAATGTGTCCGATAACCGACTTTGCACAATGTCACTTTCTGCATCAAAAAACTATATTTTATTTCTCAGCTATAACCTTGTAGCTCGCTCACAGTCATCGGCTAAAAATTTCCAGGAAATTTGGAATAAACAAGCGGTCAGTGAGTTCGGAATTCGGCCGTCACCGGTAGGCTCTTCCACGATACTTCTGTGAGCAATAAACAAGTTGCAAAACCTTCCAAGGTAGGTGTCCTGCACTACAAAAATTCATGAATAGCGGCGGCGCGTTCCGTCCGCGGTACAAATGTTACGTGCAGTATTGCCTTTCACGTGTTTGGCTAACGCGGAGGGGCTGACTTGGCCACCGGGCCGGGCTAGAAGGGAGACGCGGCGCGCATTGCATCGCGTCTCATTCGAGTCTGCCCATAGGCGTGCGCAGGGTTCCCCATTAGGGGGGGGGGGGGGGCAAAGGTTCATCGCAGCGCCCTCCCACCCTACTAAGTCCATTTATGGGGCAGATTTCGCCCCCCCCCCCCTCTTAGGTGACTAGAAGGGTCAATGTCCAGGGCAGATTACGCGCCCCCCTCTTAGATGATTAGGGGGGGCGGCCGCCCCCCCCCTGCCCCCCCTGTGCGCACGCCTATGAGTCTGCCATTTAGTCCGGATATATCCAAACACGTGAAACGCTACACTGCGCGTAACAATTGTAGCAAGGACGGAACGCGCCATGAATTTTTGCTGTGGGGCAAAGCTGCATTGTTTTACAGCGAAAGCTGTTATGAGATCATTTCACCGGCCGTTTTTGGCGCCGTAGTTGTCCGCCGCCGCCGCCGGTGTCCGTAACCAGTATCGCTCGAAATAAGAAAAAAAAAACTAAATCAGAAAAAAATTCCAGGGTGGAACGAGGTTCGAACCTGGGTCCTCTGCGTGGGATCCCAGTATTCAACCTCTGAGCCACGCCGGTGCTTTTTTTTTTTTTTTTTCTTTCTTTCATGGTATTTATTACAAATGTGTGTAATTAGCATACATAGCGAACAAAATACTCAAGGCGGCTTCTACCAGCGCACGTGGCTTTAAGGAGTCCTAATAGCTTTAATACCCTTTTAGGACTCCTTAAAGCCACGCCGGTGCTTTAAGCTGCTTTGCTAAAAGGTCCTATACAGGCTTCATGTCGGGAAGGAACCACATTAGCTTATGCAATATAGCGTGGTAGATGAGTAAAATAAGCACCAAGCGTAGCACAACGCGAATTCTGTAACAAGGCGTCACACAATGCGAATTGCGCAACGAGCAGGTTGTTGAATGCTTCCAACCCATTACAAAGGACCCTGCCATAATTCTTCATCATCAGGAACAGCATCAACAAAGTGCGCATAATGCCTTACATGGGTTTAGCAGGTACCAACGCTCTCCGTAGAATGACAAAAAATGGCAGAGTGCCTGCTGGCCTACTTCTCAAAAATTACAATTATTTATAGCGTAGTGGGTTCCTCGCAAGTGCACATGGATTGGTTGCCAAGGAAGCCCATAAGCGCATGATACACTTCCTGTGGGTCTCAGTAAAATTACAATGATTTATAGCGTAGTGGGTTCCTCGCAAGGGCACTTGTATTGGTTGCCAAGGAAGCCCATAAGCGTATGATCCATTTCCTCGGGGTCTTAGTAAAGTTCTTCGCTCCCCCCCCCCCCCCCCCCCCCCCCCGTTTCTTTCCCACGTCGACGTATGTTATACAGCATGACGGGAGAGAGAAATAGCGAGCGGGCGGCACCCAATGCAAATTACATAACTGGTGGGCCGTTTAAAGATTCCAACCCATTACAAAGGGCTGAGCCATAATTCTTCATCGTCATCAGTCGTCGCGTGAACAAAGTGCACATAATGCCTTACAGACGTGTAGCTGGTGCCTCGCTTCTCCGCAGAATGACGAATAATGGCTTAGTAGGTGCTTCCAAACTTCACAAAAATTGTGATTTATGGCGTAGTGGGTACCTTTCTAGTGTACTTGTATTGTAGCCCCAAGAGAGCTTAACGGGATCTAGAAACGCCGCTCTTCCAGCTTTCGCTGTGACTGTGCTGCGGTTTTAGCGCAGACCTGGCGTTTTTTGCAACTCGTTCATAATTACTGTATACCGTTTCTTAACGACAACTCCTGTACCAGTATGGTGCTGCGCTCTCCGACTTTTACCCGATTTTCCAAACATACGTACAAAATAAATTGACAGGTTTCGTTGGCACAAAAGAATGTTTATTTGTTTCTGCCGACCAGAGTAAAAAAAAAAAGTCACAATGTACGTTGTTGTACATTTTCAGGCTTTGCGTTAGTACAAGTTCATACAATGGAAAAAAAATCAATACAAAAGACACTGTTCCAGTACACTCGCAGATCCAGCGCGGAAGACCATTCAGACGAGGATTTTTTTTTTGTCCGAGGAACGCGTTTTTTTTTCCTTTTTTCATTTAACTCGAAGAGCCGAGCATGTGCTTTGCAAGCGAAATGAGGAGGAAAAGGAACTCCGGCCCAGAAAAAAAAAAAATTGAAGAGGGAGGCTGAGAATCCGGCAGACGGGACACATCGTTGTGGCATGCAATCGTTCGGCTGTCATGTCAGTCACCGCTGTCACTGTTGCGCGCAATCAAAAACACGCACCTCTGCTGTCTCATCTTCTTTTGGGTGTTTACATCTGGTGAACCACTCTTGCGTCATACCAGCCGAGTCCTCAAATACGACGCCCATGACCTCCTTACGACATGTAGGTGGGCGCGGTCTCCTGAAGTTTTTGCTGGATTTGCTCGTAGGTGAATTTAACAAATGACTCGTGCTGCTCGGCCAGCCTTAGGGAAAGTATCCGATCGTACTCCTGACGAATCCAGGTTTCGCGTCGCTTCCAGATGTTCTCGCAAATCTGCTCCACTTGACTGTAGGTGAACATGGGCTCGTCTGGATTCACCTGAGGCCGGCCATCGCCCTCGGTTGACGTGCCAGCAAGTGGGCAACCATCCGGTGGGCAGTCTTGCGTTTCTGGGTGGCTTTTCGGCCACAATCCTTCAGGTGTCTTGCCTGATGCGTCGCCTGAAGTCATTGGTGCTGTCATGTCACCGCACGGCGAAGGATAGATCTCATCAGCCATAGTTGAAGTTAATGGAGTCCCCATGTAATCTACACGTCGTCGTTTCATTGGTATCCCGTCCGAAATGTCCATTCGGGGGGCAGCTGTTGGAGTAAGCGGCGTTGTCAGGCACATCCTCTTGGCTGGTATTTCGTCCGGGTGGCCCGGAGGATCCCAGTACACGGCACGCTTAGGTGTTCCAGAAGCCATGTCCATGGTTCAGCTCAACTGCAGACTAGTCCCTTCCGCAGTAGTTGGTCGACGAGGGGGCTTGCGCGGCAGTAGAAGAAATCGCGACACGCTCCGCGATGTCCACAGGAGAAACGGCGCAAGGTCTGCGAACGACTTCTACGCGCAGCAAGCGTGCAGCAGTTGCCCGTCGTCTTTGTCGTATATGCACGTGGCGTCGTCCTTTTCCATCGAATCATCGTGTCGCCCTGTAGATATGCTGTCTCATCAAATCATATCCATCATCACTGGTCTTTTACATAATATATTGGGACATTCTTTTGTAACCCTCGTAATGTGAATGAGGTTTTCGCATCAGGATGCCGTCATATAAATTGGTTCATTCCGTAAACCGTGTATTAGCTCCAGTGCGTGCGTCAGTCGATGTTTGAGCGAAGAAGATTGGCAGCACCTTGTATTATTCTTCTTCTTTATTAAAAGAGCCCTGCAATGCTTAATGAACATAGATCTGGCCGTCGAGTTTCACCTCCCGGTCCCGTCGTGGATGCGGCTCGCGGACGACTTGCTCTTCTCAGGACCAAATAAAGTTCAGATCAGTTCAGTTCAGTTAGATAACGCTTCCGAGCAGTAGTGAAGGCTCCTGCGAGTATGTGAGGCTAATATTATTGCACTGCACGCAGCAGTGAATTCGCAATGTTGCTTCAAAAACGGCCGACAATCGCTCGCTTCCCTTTCGACAATATACCAGTGTTGTATGCGTTACCGAAAAAAAGTAACTAAATACGTTACTCGTTACGCTAAAGAAAAAGGAACGCGTTATCACCCTGCGTTACCCATAAAAAAAGTTAACGCGTTACCGTTACCGTTACCGTTACCGAAAAAAAGTAACGGACGTTACTTGTGCCGTTACACCATAGTCAGAAATATTAATCAGTGCTTCTTCATCTTAACGACCTACAATAGCAACTTTATAAAACTCCTATTCACCGGTAACATTAAAGTTGTCGCCCAAGCAAAAATTTTACCCGAAATACTGATTAAACGAGAACGGTTTGCACAAATCTGCCGTAACTTCGCAGTACTATAGTGGCCTAAAGTTACCTGTATAATTAGATGTGATGGCTTCTAACTGTGTGGCATATGGGGAAGCTATTTTTCGGAATGGGTCATTAAGCACAAAGTGATCGATTTCATCATCAACGCTCTCCGCAATGAAAACACCACTGAACAAGCCTGAACTAATTATGACGGCGTGCTTCTACTGCTAAATAAGTGCGCAGATTTTGTAGCAATAAAGGAATGCTTAAATGGCATAAATCTGGGGAAAGGTATTTGCGCACATAAACAACTTCTTTTTTCCCAATATGACCTGCATAATTGCCTGAAATATTGCGACTGCGTATGTGAAAGTGTTCAAGGTCAGCCTCGCTTGCTCAGGATTTCAACAACCAGAAACATAGGCGCAGTTGCAAATAACAAGAAGCAAAACTAGTTTTGAATACGAAGTTGATAAACAGTGCTAGAGTATTGCAGGAACAGTTTCCTAATGTAACTACAAACCGCTGAATATAAGCAACAGCTGCGTTTCAAAGCTTTATACGGACAGCTTGACTCGTTGATTTGCGAATACGTCCGCACCTACGCTAAATAGGAGCTCGACGGACCCACTATATGGTACTCCTGTATTCACTTTAAGGAAGAGCTGGTGAGCGCGCGGAAAGTATTCCTTGACGATGCAATGCGGCATCAAAGGTACCGAGACAGCCGCTCATCTTCAGTTGGCGATTACGTTCAGAAGGCATTTCCGTACAAGTCATCCTCCTTTGTGCTGGAGCCCACACCGAGTTGTGATGTCCGCAAGCCGAGCAGATCTCGACAGTTCGCTTTTGACGGTTATGAGGACAGAATTACGCTTCGCTTCATCGACATTCAACGACAACTTGAACCTCGATAGCAAGGTAGTCGAAAGTATAGCAGATTTAATTAATAAATTTCGGGAATTTGCTCCCCATTACAATTTCCTCTGCGCAAAAAAGGACCCCGTGCGGGGTCGCTTTGTGAATGCTTGGCGAGCCGACAGCAGTCCGCAGCAGCAACAAAATAACGTCGGGGCGAGCTCCGAGAAAGGCGCTCCTACAAGACGAATGAATTTTGTGTAAGCCTGCGAGAATAATTGGAATAAAAAGTAACGAGTAACGTGACACCTCACGTTACCGAAAAATTGTAACGAAAGTACGTTACCCGTTACAGTTCCGAAATAGTAACGAGTACGTTACTAAGTTACTGAAAAAAGTAACGCGTTACCGGTAACGCCGTTACTTGTAACGCGTTACCGCCAACACTGCAATATACTTAGACGACGGGCGAACTACGTAGCCGTAGGAACGCGCACGTTCATTGACTGATTTCATGATCGCGAAGACATCCTGGGTAATATTGATATTGTTTGTCTCGAGCTCAACAAATGAAAAAAAAAAAATACATGTTTCTTTATTCAGAAACACCTATAGAGTCTCTCAGCATTTCTGGTCTCGATAAACGGTCGTCTGCTTATGGTCATGCTTTCTGCGTTCATATGAGGCGTCACGCGGCGTATTACACCTGGGGGGCGGGGGGGGGGGGGAGGAGAAGGGCAGGCGAGAGTTATTAGTTTGGGGGGGGATGCTGCAACACCCCCCCCCCCTCCTCGTGCCCTACCGGCGCCGCCCCTGGGCACGGTGGTAGAATAACAGGTGTCCCAACGCGCCCCTTCGCCAGTGCGCCGCACGTGTTACGGAGGTGCTCGAGTTGCCCCCACTTATCCGCAAGGTGGCAGCAGGGGTACTTTGGGCTTCATGTAGACTAAGCGGAACATCAGAGAGGCGGAGAGGACTTATTGGATGGCAGCGATGGAAAAGAAGCCGGCTCTCTACCAAAAGTGTTGTAAATGCGGTGTCAAACCACCACGTGATGTGCGCGCTGTCATTGTGCATGCGCCAAGTTTCTGTTCCTTGTTTTCTGTCGCATCCTTTCCCTTTCCACTTTACTTATATCTATGCGTGTAATAAACGCCTTTTGGTTGTTCTCGGCTGACACGGAATCATCAACGTCTCCGTCCTTTCATGACGGCAGCTAGGCTGCCTCCGCTATGCTACAGTGGCGACGAGCACAGAAAACACCCACGCGGTCAAGCAGTAACCCGAAGTTAAGCATGCAGTGACAACCGTACTGCTGACAACGATGGCCTCCTACATGCTTCCCAGCTTCGACGACGCCACAGATAAGTGGAAACCTTACCTCATCAAAGTGGAGGCGTATTTTGAAGCGAATGCTATTTCGGATTCCGCTAAGAAGAGAGCACTTCTAGTAGCTGCACTTAGCACCTCGACGATCCAAATCCTGATGGGGAAAATAGCACTTGCAAAGCCCAATGCCTTAAGTTATGATGAAGTAGTCAAGGTGTTAAATGACCACTACGACCCAAGGCGCAACGAAATTGCTGAAAGCTTCCAGCTTTTCAACCGCTGTCAGCAGGAGGGAGAAACCATTCAGGATTTCGTCGTCTCAATCCGACGCATTGCAGACAATTGCAATTTCGGAGATTCTCTGAACAGGCTATAGACTTAGAGACCGAATTGTCTGTGGTGTGCGTTCGGGTGCTGTGCAGAAGCAACTTCTGGCAAAGGAAGATTTAACTCTGGAGGAAGCCGAGTCGATAGCAGTAGCCGCGGAAACTGCCGAAAAAGACGCCAGGACAATGTCTGTAGACGTACCGCCTGTTCTTAAAGTGGAAGCGCGTCGCAAACTGCCATCGCGATCAAGCATGGAGCGCTCAGAGCGATTGGAGTGTGCTCAGAGCGATTGGAGCGATGTTACGCTTGCGGCCTGAGGGGTCACCTCGCTAAAATGTGTCGCAGCCGCATTGGCAAAGATGTTGCCGCCCCTCGGCGACTACCTCACGCGAAAGCTTTGGCGGTAGAAGAGGCTTCTTCAGAAGAGGACAGCATGCTGTCCTCTTCTGAACGTCCAAATTTGAGCACTACCACTGCAGTGGTAGTGCTCAAATTTGGACGTTAGCGTCAGCACGAAAGAATTCTCTTGCGCCGCCAATAAGACGAACGTTCAGTTGGGGAGGCGTGAACTTGTCCATGGAAGTCGATACAGTTTCACCGGTTTGCGTCATATCACGGCAGCTTTTTGAAAAGCATCGCAAATGCTGGCCAAAGTTGAAGCCTTCGCACGTAAAGTTATCATGCTACAGTGGAAGGTTGCCGGTGATGGGTGAACTGCAACTTTCTGTCAGATACCGCGATACTTCTGTTGACTGTTCCCTTGTGGTTCTAGACTGCCCCGGGCCAAGCTTGTGCGGCCGAGACCTACTAATCCTCCTGGAACAAGCTGGCGCTCTGGTAGTGAGAGTCACACACGAAGACGAGGCGACGGCTATTCGAGCGAAGCACCACAGCGTCAACGCCCTACGCCACACCTACGAGGATGTTTTTTCGGAAACCTTGGGCTTGATCAGAGGACCACCAGCCAGCCTCCTGCTGAAGGACGACGCGGTCCCCAAATTCTGTAAGGCGAGACCTATTCCATATGCTTTACGTGACAAGGTATCGCAAGAACTTGACAGGTTAGTGTCGTTAGGTATAATATGACCAGTCAAGCATTCTAACTGGGCGACGCCCATTGTGCCCGTTCTGAAGAAGGACGGTTCGGTCAGAATATGCGGAGACTTTAAAGCTACTCTCAATCCCGCTTGTACCACGGAACAGTACCCGCTTCCTGTAATTCAAGATATCTTTGCGTCATTAGGAGGTGGCCACTTGTTCAGTACGCTCGACTTGCGGGACGCATATAACCAGGTGGCTCTGGACGAGGATTCCCGGAAGCTCTGCGTTATAAATACTCATAAAGGCCTTTTTTGTTACAATAGGCTTCCTTTCGGCATTTCTTCCGCGCCAGCAATATTTCAAAGAAAAATAGATACAATACTGGCTGGCCTACCTGGCGTTCAGGCTTACTTGGATGACGTTCTGGTCTCTGAAACGGTTGGCGATGGCGGAGCACGATTGCAAAATGTGTTAGAACGGTTCAGAGAACATGGCGTGAAGCTCAGGTACGATAAGTGCAAATTTAGCCAACCATCGGTCACTTATCTTGGGCATCGCATTGATCAAGCCGGCCTTCACCCAACTGAGAAGAATGTAGATGCTATCGTAAGTGCGCCTAGTCCCGAAAAGCTAAACGAGCTGCGTTCGTTTCTTGGGATGATAACATTTTATTCAAAGTTTTTGCCGAACATGTCAGATACGTTGTTTCCATTGTACCAGTTGTTGGAAAAAAAACGCGCGGTGGCAGTGGAAGTCATCCCAGGAATCTGCATTTCGCAAGGCAAAGCAGTGTCTTAAAGATGCCGAGGTACTGGTGCATCTTGAGCCATCAAGACAACTGAAGTTGGAATGCGACGCATCCGCTCGTGGGATAGGCGCCGTTCTTTTTCACACAATTGGAGGCACTAACAGGCCAGTCGGATTCCGGTCAAGAACCCTGACAAAAGCCGAAAGAAATTATTCTCAATTAGAACGAGAAGCACTGGCACTTGTTTTTGGAGTTACTAAATTCCGGGATTATCTCCTAGGTCGAGAGTTCGTCCTGGTTACCGACCACCAGCCACTTCTGGGACTGCTGAGACCCGACCGCCAGACGCCTGCAATGGCCGCAGCTCGCATCCAACGGTGGGCCCTCTACCTGGGAGGTTACCGTTATAAGCTTGAATATGCCCCAGGAAGGCAGCTACTGAATGCGGATGCTCTGAGCAAACTGCTGCTGCGGTGCCAAGATGCCGCCACGGAACCTGAACCCGAAGAGTATGTATTTTCTTTGAAATGCCTGGATGAAGGGATAGACGCAACGCGCGAGCTGAAGGAGCTGACAGCCAATGACTCGATCTTATCCCGTGTAAAACAAAACGTGTTGAACGGTTGGCCGAAAGGTGCAGTACGTCTTGACCCTGCCTTAGTGCCTTTTGTGGATCGCCAGCTGGAGCTATCTCTGGCACACGAACTTGTCTACTGGGGACATCGTGTCGTGATACCTGCCGCAGCGCGGAAGCGGTTGTTACAACTACTGCATGAGACTCATCAAGGCTCCTCGGCAATGAAAACAGTGGCGCGATCGTTGTTTTGGTGGCCAGGAATAGACCGCGACATAGAGTTAACAGCAGCGCAATGCACTAATTTCATTGACAATTTGCCTATGCCTCCAGCGGCCCCGCCTTTAAACTGGCCACAAACACAAGAGAGATGGTCGCGTGTTCACGTCGACTTTGCAGGGCCGATAGAAGGTAAAATGGTCCTCGTAGTAGTGGATTCTCACACGAAATGGGTGGAAGCGGTGCCATTGAACCAGGCTACTTCGGCAACCACGATTAACTGTCTGCGTGACATATTTAGCCGTTTTGGTGTACCAAGAACACTAGTGTCTGATAATATGGAACGCAGTTCACCAGTCACGAGTTTGCAATGTTTGCTGACAGAAACAACATTACGCATCTAAGAACCGCCCCTTTTCATCCGCACTCAAATGGAGCGGCCGAGAGGGCAGTCAGGACAATCAAGGACGGTCTTCGGAAGATGAAAGGCGGGAAGCTCGAGCATAACCTTATGCGTTTGCTGCTCAATTACAGAAGGACCCCACAGAAAGCCGGACTATCGCCATCGGAAATGCTGCTGGGGTACCAGATACGGTCACGCCTGGACACGTGCTTCCCTGCGACGTCAGCTATTCGCAATTATACCAAAGGGCGCATTTCCGCAATAGCTAACAAAATTTTGAACCAGAACACTAAACATCGCACTGTCCAAATTATATGGGCCCCAGCCCACTCCTCACTCCCTGGTAATGAGGCCGCCCACCGACAGGCTCGAGCTTTCGCCTCCCGAGCCCATGGCTCAACCCAGGTCGGAACGGGGAATGAGATAGAGGAAATTGGGTGGTCGACACGCGACCGTATGGTGACGTATCACGAAATTACACAGTATTATCGATTGGCCAGACTTCAGTATCCCCCAGGGAACGAATCACTAACCAAACGACAGGAGATTCTATGGAGGCAACTCCAGACGGGCTCGTTTCCGACGCCAATTCTCTACTCATATATTTCTCCTACTATATTTACACCTGAGTGCAAGCTGTGCCCGGGCCCCCCGGGCCGACCTATTTCACATGCTTTGGGGCTGTCCCAGTAAACCTGTGCATCGTGGCCCACAGGGCTTGCAAATTACCACTACGCAGCAGTGGGAGGCCACACTGCTCAGCTCCGACCCTGCCGTGCAGGTCTGGATCACGGGGCGGGCAGAGGCAGCCGCCAAGGAGCAGGGGCTCCTGGCCGACTAGCCGTCGTCGCCTCCCACAATCGAGGAAACCATTGGTTTTCATTAAAAGGTTTTGTTCTCTCTCTTCCTGCGACGACTGCGCCCAATTCTAAAAAGGAAAGCGACGATTTGTTACCACCAACGAACTGTGATGTGCATGTCCGCAACTACGGGTCCAATGGTAGATGGATGCCAGGACGTGTAACAGCTACATCGGGAGGACGGATGGTCACAGTGGAGACACCTCAAGCAATCGTGCGGCGTCACATAGATCAAGTGCGTACTCGTAGGGGATTTTCGCAAGACGAACCACTGTGGACCCATCCAGGTGATATCAGCAAAGGCAATACACAGAGCACAACGCCACTCGACCCACCGCCACCCGCGAACCCCGATGAAGCTGTGGAAGCGTCACCCCAAGAAACTCTCCCAGTCACCGACCAGCCTGAGCCTGCTGCAGTCCCAACACCCCTGGCAACTACGACGGATCAAGAAACCAGGGGCGTAGCCAGGGGGGGGGGGGGAGGCTTATGGGGCTTCAGCCCCCCCCCCCCCCCCCCGAAATTTTTCGTGCTCTCATACACCACCAACCAGCGGCGTCACCCGGGTGGTGGGATTTATTGGGCTTCAGCCTGATTATCATTTATTTAATTATTTATCTTTTTCTGACCCTCAAAATGTTAGCAGAATCAAGTTTGATATCGGGCTCTACACAGATGGCTCAAAAGTAGATGACACAAAACATCAACTGCTAGCTTCTCCTTGGATTCCTCCGCCATGCTATATGTTTAAGTCTATGAACGATTTTAAGCAGAAACGAAGTTTACGTGGCTTGGCTGGACAGGTACCGATGGCTTAGCTACTCAGCGCTTCAAGAGGGTGCGTTTTGCCGAGTGTGTGTCCTTTTTAGCAGAAGTGAGATTGGCAAGGGCCAACATGCGCGCACTAAGGCCCTCGTATCCAAGCCATTTCAAAAGTGCAAGCAAGCCCTCGAAGTCTTCGGTGCACATGAAGTCGCTAATTATCACACTGACGCTCATCAGGTAGCCGATAGTTTTCTTCAAACCTTCTCAGGATGTGTGCCCAGTGTTGTTGATCAACCGGACCATGGCAGGCTAATTAAAATAAGAGAGACCCGAATGAAGTCACAGCCTATAGTTGAGACAGTTCTCTTTTGCGGGCGGCAAGGCGTGGCTCTCCGTGGACATAGAGACAGTGGTCCCATGGATTAAAGGACAGCCTCCTCTACAAATACAGGCAACTTCAGAGAGCTGCTTTGCATGCGCGCGGATTGTGGCGACACAGATTTAAAAAAGCATTTGGAAAGTTGCCCAAGTAAGGCCTCATATTTTAGTCCAGATGTACAAAACCACATTATAGAAATGTCTGCTGCAATCATCAAGGAAAGCCTAGTCGCAGAAGTAAACGCTGCAGGCTGCTTCTCTGTACTTGCTAATGAAACGACGGATGTTGCTGGTATCGAGCAGCTTACTGTTTGTGCAAGGTACCTTAATAAGGATGCGAACGGAATCGAAGATGTGTTCTTAGGCTTTGGGCCAATTCACGACCAAATGGCCGGGCCCTCGCGGACACCATCATAAGGCGCCTTATAGAAATGGGAATTAACATGTAGCATCTCCGTGGTCAAGGCTACGATGGTGCAAGTTCGATGGCCGACAAAACGAATGGTGTTCAAGCTGCTGTTCGTGAGAAATATCCAGCCGCACTCTATGTACTCACTGCGCGTGTCACTACCTTAATCTAGTTGTGTGTGCGGCTTGCTCCATCACAGACATTCGAAACTGTTCTGTGACTCTGAAGGCGACGTCAGTCTTTTTCCGTAAATCTTCTAGCCGCTCACACGTTTTGCGAAAAATGATACGTTTGAGCTGTCCTGAGTCTACAAGGCAGCGCCTTTTGGGACTATGCGAAACGCGCTGGACCGAGAAGCACGATGCAGTGCTTTCATTTGTGAGCCTCTTTGAGCCGTTGATCGCAGCACTAGAGGAGATTAAGTTTAGCGGAAATGGCGAAAGTCCAGTGCAGGCAAACAGTCTAATGTTGGCACTCTTTTCACCAGCGTTCCTTGTAAGCCTGCATGTGACGGAGCACGTGTTAGCACTGACTTTGCCACTGTCAAAGAAGCTGCAGACGAAGAGTATCGACATGAGCGCTGCCATTAAAGACATAGAAGTGGTACAGCAGACAATTGAAAGTCACCGCAAGAACACAAATGCTTCTTCCTCAAAAATATTTGCACAAGTGCAGGCATTGACAGAAAAATATGTGGAGATCACCAGCCGTCGAGCCGGTGTCCGGAAGCAAAACCTTGGGAGCAATGCATTCGAAAGTGCGGAAGAATATTTTCGCAGAACCCTGTTCATTCCGTTCATGGACCAGTTAAACCAACGGTTCTAAAAGCACAGGGCACTTCTAAAGGACTTTTCATTAATTGTACCATCCGCAATACCATCAATGCAAGATGATCGGGAGCAGAAAGGAGCAGCAAAACTCCTGACCGTTTTTGCGCATGACGTCGGAACGAGGGCTGGTTTTGGAGAACTGCGACTATGGTGGACAAAGTGGGCGAACGAAGCAGCAAACCAGCGCCCCGGTACTGGAACCGATGCCCTCTCTCATTGTGACAGCAGGTTCTATGCGAATGTGTACAAGCTACTCCTGATTCTAGTCACCACTGCCAGCGCAGAGAGAACGTTTTCAAGCATGAGGTTACTTAAGAACTACTTACGCTCCACGATGTCTGAGGAACGCATGGTTGGCCAGGCACTTCTGTACGCCTACAGAAATGTCGACATCAGCGTGTCGGAAGTCAGTGACCGTTTCGCTAAGCTTCCTCGCCGGGTCAACGTTGTCCTTTGATACCGAGCAGGACAAAAATCAGCACAAACGAAAGGAAAAGACACTGCTGTTCCAGAGTTCAGGTCAATGAGCCCGTAATTCTGACGCAATATTATTGTTCATCACCTTTTAAAGCCGTGAGGATTTTGTATCTTTTAGCAGTTAACACTGTGACCTAATATAAACATAAGAATACGGGCATCAGGTGGACATTACCAGCCAATCGACAGCTTCGCCTTGTTCACTGAGAGGTCAGCATACGCGGCGTTACCAAACAAATTCAACTATTGGGAAACCATACTAGCAGCATTGTTTGTTACTTTCATTAGCCGTTATTGTTCTTCATTGCTTTTTGAACTAGAAGCGGCAACCTTCCTTTTATATTGAGTGCACAATAGTGGTTCGCACTTTTAAAACAGTTTTGAAATAGTTTGTTTCGTTATTTCTGCGCTCTTCCTTTATAGTTCTGTCCACATGGTGCGTCCGAGACAGCAGCTTGGCCCAAGGACATATCAGTTGGGCATTATGTATAGTGATCATTGCTTAGTTCCGTTTATTGATTGCATATTTAAATGTACATTTGTGAAGTTTTGCGTAAGCATACTGCGCACTGTTTCCGGTGACATGTTTTGCCAGTATTCGAGGTGTACTTTCCCATTCTTGCTTTTCCCTAGCCGCACCATTTGTGCAAAAAGATGAACATTTTGCGTAGACAATCTACATTAAAATATTTGATCTCGTCCTGGTTATTTTGTGGACTTCATTTTTTTTTGTTATCAGGCGCTTCTTCAGTTCAAAACTGATGCAGTTCCGAAGTTTACGTGATATTTGCCCTACCTGTTACACACACACACAAAAAAAAAATAATACAAATTGTCACTGGTAATATATGTTAATGGTAATACCAGTAACAATGTATGTAACATGGTAATACATGTACATACCCACGCCTTTTTTGGAAAATTATGAAACCGGACGACAAAACCACAGTCTCTCTTTGTGACACTTCTGGATCCCCCGTTGCCGATTGCGACGTTCCATCCGTCAACTCTGCATTTTGTTCCGTCTTTACTAACGAACCTAACAACGAACTTCCTGGTTTTCCGCATTTTGCTTTTCCGCCAATGCCAAAGATTGAATTCAATTCAGAGGGAATCGTAAAAGTTATTAACTAATTAAAGAACTCTTCGTCATGCCGTATAGATGGCATAAACGCCAAAATTCTGAAAAATACTAAACATGTATGCAGTTACATATTGCCAATCATTTTTCAGCAGTCACTCGACACAGGTGAAGTCCCATTAGACTGGAGAGTTGGGAAGGTCATTCCGGTCTTCAAGAAAGGTGACCGCTCATTTGCAGGTAATTACCGACCAATCTCGCTCACTAGTGTTTGTTGAAAGATCATGGAACACGTTATCTTTTCTCATGTTGCTACATTTTTATCATCCGTAAACTTCTTTCACCCAAACCAACATGGCTTTCGTAAAGCTCACTCATGCGAGACCCAACTAACATTATTCCTGCACGACATTCACCTTCATATGGACCGTAACATCCCAATTGACATACTGTTCTTAGATTTTGAAAAAGCCTTCGATAAGGTACCCCACTCCCGTCTCCTTCTAAAAACCTTGCGTCTAAACCTTCATCGGCATGTTTTTAACTGGATTAAAGCATTCCTAACAAACCGTAAACAATTCGTGCATGTTAATGATCACTCCTCCGACCTCTCCCATGTCTTGTCCGGCGTGCCCCAGGGTACCGTCCTAGGGTCTCTTATATTCCTGATATACATTAACGATATTCCGCTTTCCGTTGAATCTAGCATCCGTCTTTTTGCTGATGATTGTGTCCTCTACCGCCCTATAAATAACCCCACCGATGTCTCCCCTCTACAGCATTACCTCTCACGCATTCAGCAGTGGTGTACCACCTGGTTGATGTCCCTTAATGCGAAAAAAACATTACTAATTTCTTTCCATCGTCGCCGAAACCACACGCCGGCTACTTACACAATCAACAACTGTGATATAGCTGCTACTGACTAGATTAAATAACTGGGTGTCCATCTTTCGAGTGACCTATCTTGGGGCGACCATAAATCACATAATTCACTCCGTTAACCGCGCTCTCGGGTACATACGCCGTGACATTTCCATGGCACCACCTTCCGTTAAACTACTCGCTTATAAAAGCATTGTCAGACCAAAACTTGAGTATGCATCTGCTGTTTTTGACCCCCACCAAACTAATCACATCGAAATACTTGAGTCAGTACAGAACCGAGCAACCAGATTCATTGTTTCAGATTATTCCCGCTACTCGAGCGTCTCCGCCCTCAAATCCCAGTTAAATCTTTCTACCCTCGCTCTTCGTCGTCGTATTGCACGTCTCTGCCTTTTTCACAGATTCTTTTATTCAACCCCACGTGACAACCACCTCATCCAGCCGGCCCATCAAGGTCATCGCACAAGTCATCCAAATGCTGTGATTCCGCCACGTGCCCACACCATCTCATTTCAGCAGCCCTTCTTTTTGCGCACCGCCCGAGACTGGGATGACCTTCCGAACGAAGCAGCAGTCATCCGCGATTTTGCGCACTTCAAAAATGCCATCCAGGAAGCAGACTCAACCACATCCTAACATACACCTTCATCGATACCGCCATTTTATGACACCCACCCCTCATGTAAAGTCCGATACGGGACCTTTGAGTATATAATAAATAAATAAATAAATAAATAAATAAATAAATAAATAAATAAATAAATAAATAAATAAATAAATAAATAAATGTTATTCATATACTTGGTCGTTCTAAAAATTCATGTGAGGAGGTCGCGCTGCAACGTGAGCCCCCCCCCCCCCCCCCCCCCCCGAACAAAATTCCTGGCTTCGCCACTGCAAGAAACCGCACAACCGCTCCGGCGCTCCACAAGAACACGCAAGCCAGAAATAAGTAAGAGACGGTTAGAGTATCAGTGTAGATAAGGTATTAAGCCAACTTGAAACAAGGAAGTTTTTTTTTTCTTTTTTTCTTCGAGCCTGGTGGCAGACATGTCACCGCCCCGTTATAAAGGGGACGCTCATAGCATCCATCCATCCATCCATCCATCCATCTAGCCGATATCTCCTCTCCGGCGCATTTGGAAGCATGTGGCCAGCGTGCGTCGCGAGCATTTAAACTGCTATTTTATATCTTTAACGTTTGAGAAAAAGATCCGCGGTGTATTTATTACACCAGAGAGGCCTTGAGCAACGCTGAACAGTTGCCATCGCTTAGAATGGACGCGCCACTAAGGAAAGCATGCAACGCAACCACCGTTGCAGCGGCGACTTTTCCTTTCTGCTTGGTCATCTTCGATAAATCCGAAGAGCAAGAGCGTCCCTATGCTACGCAACGAGCGTCGCAAAGTCGCATTCAGCCTTCGAGTCATGATCACGGCCAGATCACGGTGGTCGTGATTAGGTGATCCGCCGGCTTGAGATCCGCTCTGGTGCGTCACGTTTCTTGCGCTCTGTCAAACCAACGCCTCCTCTAGAAAGATGCCTGCCGCGTGAGCCGAAAACCTCCTGCCCTACCCTTTCCCTCCTTCACCGTTTCTAATGAGGGCAGTAGCTGGCGATCCTGGCGGTGGCCGCTTGCAACACACATTTGCGCATGCGCACATTACATCCCTCGACGTCACACAACGTCAGCCCCATTGAAAACAATAGGGGAGAACGTGGCGCCATCTCTCGACTAGCGACTACAACTCAAGGCAGGACGGCTACAATGGGATAGCCAGCGACGCCGCAGGCATGTTTCTAGAGGAGGCGTTGGTCAAACCAACGCGCGCGACCACATCGGTGCTTCCGCTCACTTTGTAAGCTGGAACCACGGCTGAAACCACGGTGGCTCGAACTGTGCCGCTGATGCGGCGGCCACCATGGGTCGAAAATGCTTCGCTCCAAATTGCAAATCTGGCTACAAAACGTGCAAAGAAAAGCTGTGTCTTTTCTCCGCGCCGAAAGAAGAAAAGCGACTGCGGTTGTGGAGAAATGCAATTCCACGGAAAGATCGCCAGCTACAGTCCTCCGACATACATACGATAACGTGAAAACCAAATGCTTTTTTTTTTTTACTCTGTACACTCGCCGGTAGGAATTTTCACGCTTTCGAAAAAAAAAAAAATGTACGCGCGTCTCTTGCAATCGGCACCCTGTGACAGTCATATCGGGACTACCCGCGCTGATTAAAAAATTTTATGCTTCATAAAGCCTGGCGCTCTTACTTTTGCGGTCGAAGCTGGCAGACAGCCACTACAAGCTAGTAAAAACACAAACAACGTATTAAATCCATAAAATTAGCTAGAGAAACCGGTTTTTACAGCACAGCGAGAGCTTGCGGTGCGCGTCTTTCGGCCCAAAAACTCGTCGCGAACCTAGCGGCGGCCGCAAGCAACTCGAGCAGTACGGCCTGGCCTCCGAGATGGCGGACGCCATGGCGGACGCGCGGCGCCCGTTATCTCGGAGGCCATGAGTACGGCGACGCGCTCGCGGCGCTCGATGGGCCACCTGTTTTATTCTACCACCGTGCCCCTGGGTTAGTGCCGTCGTAGTGGGCTGTTTACTAGGCAGGTAACCACCTCAGGCACGTATAGTGTTTGAGTAGCGCTGCCCCCGGGTTAGTGCCGTCGTAGTGGGCTCTGTACTAGGCAGGTAACCACCTCAGGCACGTAGTGTTTGAAATAGCACCGCCCCTGGGTAAGTGCCGTCGTAGTGGACTCTGTAGTCTGTACTAGGCAGGTAACCACCTCAGGCACGTAGTGTTTGAAATAGCGCCGCCCCTGGGTAAGTGCCGTCGTAGTGGGCTCTGTACTAGGCAGGTAACCACCTCAGGCACGTAGTGTTTGAAATAGCACCGCCCCCGGGTTAGTGCCGTCGTAGTGGCTTCTGTACTAGGCAGGTAACCACCTCAGACACGTAGTGTTTGAAGTACGTAGCACCGCCCCTGGGTAAGTGCCGTTGTAGTGGGCTCTGTACTAGGCAGGTAACCACCTCAGGCACGTAGTGTTTGAAATAGCACCGCCCTTGGGTAAGTGCCGTCGTAGTGGGCTCTGTACTAGGCAGGCGTAGTGTTTGAAATAGCTATTTCAAATGCTACGAGCATCGGTTACTTGCCTATAGTACAGAGCCCACTACAGCAGCACTTACCCGTGGGTGGCGCCAGATTGGCACGGAGGCGCTGCAGACCCCACTCCTCCCCCCCCCCCCCCCGGAAAAAAAACTCGACCCCGTTCTTCCTCCCCCCCCCCAAAGGAACTTACTCTTAATGGGTGCCCCCCCCCCCCCAGACAAAAAAAAAAAATCCTGGCGCCGCCCCTGCACTTAACGATGCATATCGCTGTTTCCGAAACCATCGGTACGCTTGCCATTGCGCACTTTGTAGCAAGACGCCTTGCCAGACATCGCTTGGTGTTTGGCTTATTGAATTCGCTTCAAAATGCGTTATCTGGATTTGGCTGCTATCCGTCGGTCAAGGTGATTCAGAAGGAAGGCGGTGCGCACAAGGTACTCACGGAGCGCGGCCAGAGTTCGCGCAAAAATAGTCCTCCTTGTGTTGCATAGTTACCGCGGCCGCCACGGAGCCCCGCCACGTGCCGCCATCATACCAGAAGTGTGCGAACACGTTCAAAGAAAAATGCAGGGAATACTTAGAACTTTCTAAGAATGTGAAGGCGAAAAGTCTAGTTGGACCCATACCCAGCTAGCACAATAAAGGGACATAAAACTGCGACGGAGCGGACTGGCCAATCCGAAACGAACGTATTCCAACGGGTGCTTAACATCCGACTGTATCGGTCGTATTTATTACAACGCGCCCTGCTCGGTAGCCCCACGCTCGTGGCCGCTGCAGAGACGAATCATTTCAAAATTAACGTCTTCAGGGCCGGCGACACCTTTTTCGGTACCTGCTGGCCTTTTAATAAAAAGCAATTCAATCCTGCCTGCATTTTATACACTTGCTGGGCAAGAAGTCGGAATTGCCAATCCTTGCCTAAGGGTCTCATGGAGGGGTCGTAACTATTAGGGCAACGACATTATGCAACTGTTTTCAATGATTATGAAAGCTGATGTGGAGGAGAATAAGTGGACAAAGTTTAAGAAATATAAAAAATGTTTTTTTTTTTACTTGTCGTCAGAAGTTTCATTGTCCGGTGTTTTTCTTTAAACTTAGCCCGATCATATCTCTTTACTGAAAAGTTATATAAATATAAGATTCGGCAGTGTGGTAGATAAGCATGCGAAGAACGTAATGCGCAATTTTTGTCGCTCTGCTACAAGGATTTTTCGAGATAAAGACCTTCAAAATAAAGAAAATAACGTTTCCTGGGCCAATTTTGAGGTTTTTTATAAAAACATCTACAGTACGCATCAAAACTAAGAATACCTGAGCAGAAGCAAAAACATGCATATATTTAGTTAAAGAAATTTCAGCTACCTAACTTTAATATATTTTGTGCAATTCATAACGAAAGTTGGCCAAAACAGCAGCGGATGAGCTCTCCACTCCACCTCTTCGCCATTATTGATTTCCTGTGCTTCGAAAAAATTTTTGGCGGCAAAACAAATTGCGGATCTCTTCTTTCCACTCATCAGGCAATATTATATAAACATTTGAAATAAATTTGAGAGGTCGACCAGCCATCGATTGTTCGATCTTACGTGGAATCACCCAGGAGGTAAAGGGAAGTTGACGGATGTCATGATCGATCGATTGCAAAACTATTATGGCATTGCAATCAGGGCCAATGTGGGGCAACCTCCAAGCAATGAAGCAGGCCACACTAGCAAGTCTGTTTCACTGCAGTTCAACTGACGCAACTCCTATAGGCACGGCCTGTGCCTTTTAAGAGTGAAAAGCTTGTGTGCCTACAACTGAGTAAAAGCTTTAGGCACAGGACGTTACAAGCATAGGGGAGGTTTTTCGAATGACAAACTCAACAAAGTGAAGCCGGTATATGCAGACCTGTGTTCAGAAGAACTTATGAAGAAACGTCTTCACGGAAAAACGCAAAACGCGAACGAGTGTTTCAATGGCATGCTCTGGCAGCGCGTCCCGCAAGATGTCTATGTAGGCCTGCGCACTGTTTTGTTTGGCCTATACGACTGTGCATGTGACTTCAACAATGGAAATAATGGCACGCTAGGCATCTTAAGGCAGGCTGGTGTCGACCCTGGCTACCACACCACAGTAGCTTGCCTCAGCAGGGACCGAGCACACTTGAGGAGCGCCAAACGCCAGTCAACGGGCGACCAAGAACAAGTCCGAAAAAAACGAGACGCTAAGCGTTCTCACAGGGAGCTTGTAGCAGCTAAGGAGGGACCCAGCTATGAGTCTGGCGGTTTTTAGCCTTCCACAACTATCTAATGATGTGTATAGCACGTTTCGAAAACTTTATTGTTCATTTTCTCAAAACTCCATTTTCATTTGTTTTTTGTTGCACCAAAGGTCGTAACTTAAGAATAAACCAATACATTTCTTTGAAACTTGCCATTCTTATTTCTTGAACACTATTCTGTGCAATGAACTAGGATAATTGAAATCCATGCACAAGGTTTGATGTTATAAGACTTCGACTGAAATGCGACCGCCAGAAATTATGAAATGTTTGGTTTTTCGGCTATAAAAAACCTAATTTTGTAGATAGTGCAAACATTCTAGTTCATTGCACAGCCTGTATACATAGCTATACTGCTGCCAAGCCATTTTTGTTTAGTATCACAAGATCATGATATCTGACCATTTGCGTGATGGTCATATTTTGGGTAATTTCAGTAATTAAATGGTGATCAGATTTCAATTTTTTGGTCTAACATAATTGAAGGGTCTTTTTAAACAGCCTTTCTTATGGCAAACACAAAGCAATCAGTTTAGAATCAAAATCTAAAAAGTTTTCCAAAAAGGAGGCAACATACCTTAAGAACTGAGTAATGAAACAAAATACAGAGCAAAGGCAGCAATTGTGATGCAGGTATCAGTTCCCTATGAACAAACATAAATAGTGCAGTGGAAACTTATGTTCAAACAATGCACAAAATACAATGGCAAAGGTTAAAATCAGGTGCTATTTATGTGAGAAATGTCTAAATGTATGCCGAGCAACACTAATAATGGTAGTAAAGCGCATGTTCTAACCTTTAACAGAAGAAATAATTGCACAGCTTAAAATCAGGTACATAGTAAGAGAGCACGGGTATGGCGTCCACCATATGGCGCGACAATTGATTGGCCGAAACGGCTCAGGCGCCCCGCGGTGCGATCTGTTGATGATACCAACACACACAGGACACTCACAGAAGTTCACAACGCTTAATAAGTTGTGTGACCTTTTGTTTTCTTTGAAGTACCAAGGAAAGAGAAAAAGTAAAATAGTTTGCAATCTATCTGTATGCATACGAAAAAAGCAAGTAACCATATCAGTAGAAGTCATAATTTGGTGGCTTAGTGCTTGTTTTGCAAACAACCATGGCAACTTACCACCTATAAAAATAGGAAAAAAGGATAATTTTCTTATATTCATTAATACATTATAGGCGTAACTCGATAACACTGTACGGCGCCGGAGAGCGAGCCATGTTATTAATTAACCAGGTGCAAGTGACGTGCTAGAGAACTTTTCGATCGTTCTGCTAAGAGGTGCCGGGCTTACAGATGAAGGAGGAGGTTAACAGAGAAGGGAAAATATAAACCACAAGTTCCAACGCGCGCGTCGAGATAGTAAAGGCAAGGTGTCATCAGGCACTGAGAAAAAAATGCCGATCTCCTCCCCTTAAAACGCACCTTTGACTATCATGCCCTCAGAAATTCGAAACTAATAGAAAAGCGCGCCAGGCTCTCGTCACGTGCATATAGTACTGTGCGAAAAAACGACGAACTAGTACGTTGTTATTATGAAATTCTCTTGTCAACAAATTTGTTGCAGTGACACGAGAAAGCACGTGACACATGCGTAACTTCTCCGAGTTTTTTACTTGGCACAAGCAACTTAAGCTAATTTATATCTTCAAACTAGCCCCATCAAGCGGCCAATAAAGATCATATACGGTCAGTTACTGCAATCAAGTCCAAGTAATAAAAATAGTTCCGTCATGTGCGTTCAAACAGAAACGAAAACCATAGCCTAACATTTGTTCCAACCGCTTAATCATTTATTCTGCATGAATTACGCAGTCACGCACTGCTGAAGCATGTCGCACATGTAATTCGTGATGCAACGCAACACATTTTCTTTTGTTCATTTCTTTATGGCTCTCGAAAACAGAGTGCAACGCACGAAAATTAACTTACCTTAAAAATGACAGAAGCCTGTGGTTATATTCACAATCATAGGCGTGCGCAGAGAAGGAGCGGGGGGGGGGGGCACAAAGTCTGCCCCATACATTGAGTTAATAGGGAGGGGGGGGGGCGCTGCGATGAGCCTTCGCCCACCTGAAGGGGAACCCTGCGCCGCCTATGATCAAATCCGAAATCCAAAGTAATCGCACATCAAGATGCCCGCGTCCATCTATCCATTATAGAAGAAAGCAAGTTGCGAAAGCACTGCGCACGCAAGACGAGGCGTGCATTTCTCCGCAGGAAATCTTACGGGACTAGGCCTAACCGTAACAGCCGCTCCACAGAAACACACTTGCATTCGGGCCCATAAGTTGCATATGCAGCGAAGTACAGCTTCTTCAAAGCTGCGTCCATAGTCTCTACTAATCAAGACACAAGCACAAAATAAAGCAAAGCGGACATGGCCACGCGCCGCGACCGCACATGCTAAATTGATGGGCTTAGCTCTTAACTGCAGAAGCAGAAGCAGCAGCGCGGATGGATACAAGATCAACGCCCGTGAGGAATTAAATGGTTATCGCTGGCAGTAAATTACGTAAACCTTGCTGGTTAACGAACTTGGAAGCCTTCATGACTGCTGACGCAATGTGAACGCCACACGCCTTTATCCTTTGCGCGGTGCTTTCTTTATCGCAATGAGAGATGACGTGCGGCAGGCTCGAGTTCAGATTTCAGTTCGCAGCGGTCCATGCATGTCGATCCGTGGCATGCAATGACCAAATGACGAGCGCTCTGCTGCTTGGCGAGAAAACGGGTAGCTGGAGCTTTCCCGCACCCATTTGGGAGAGCGAGGCCGCCGCGCGGAGCCAGTAGAAACTATACCGTTCGCTAAACTACCGCTTGCGATAGGAGCGCGATTCCTTGTCGTCGCGCTCGTCGGCCCGTCATGCGCGGTTGCCGTTCGCTTCCCCGCGATTCTCTGCTGCCTCTGTTAACGCGATAGCTCCCGTGAAAACGGATGAACATGCTGTTTCTGCGCAAAGCTTGCAGCGTGATCGACACAGTCGAACGTGGAGAAAAGATGCCTGACATCGCCGCTACGTAAAGCATCCCAAGAAGCACGCTGGGTACGATATCAAAGAACAAGGCCGACATGAGGGGTCCAAGGTACGCGCATGTGCATGAAGACGCTGTGGTGCTGTTTACATCGATGCCGCTTTTCTCGCCTATCCGCCTCGTCGCATCGGTATGGTGGCGCCACCGCTCGGCTAAGGCGGTTGTGCCCTCTCCCAACCCCCCCATAGGCATCCCAGCATTTTGAATCAAGTTTGCGATTTCGTTGCGCAAAACAAACTAGCGCCATCTCTCGACAATACGCCACACCGACGACGCAACAAGTCCTCGTGCTTCCACCGATCTGGCCCATGCTCCAAGCTAACTCCTCTTCTCCACTTTCTTTTATTTCTTTCGGTGGCCGTGGAGAGGCGGCGCGCTGTGCACTGTGCTCGAGAGGAGCGTGTGGCCTTAGGCAGAGGACGGACGTGTTTTTCGTGGGCTCCGTGAATGGACAGCGTCAGATAAGTTTTTCTTTTTTTTTTTTTGCATGAATTCGAGCTTGTTTTTTAGTTCTAATGAGTACACTTAAGGCCGACTAGATTGAAGCTAATAGGGGAGCTTTACAATATTGTACTGATTTTCCTGTGTGACAGGCGCCTGGGTCGTTTTTTTCTTTCTTTTTTTTTGTTCGGTCACCACGTGGCTGAAAGGCACACGTGTGCTTTGAAGTATAGCTACTTGCGGATTTTGAGATACTATTTGATTTAAGTGTATACTAATCCGCCGTGTGAACGATCTAGCCATGGTCAAAAAAGACCGTAAAGTGTTACAGGGTGCGGAATGGGATGGAAAATAGAGGTTTGTACGGATGAGAAGACAGAGGGAGCTGACGCCAGTGTAAGCAATGCGAGTTAGAGGCGAAAATGGAAATAATGATGGCTGCCCAGAATGAGCTCATGGTAAGAATCGCCGAGCTGGAGTTGCGTTGGCGACAGAGCGGGAAAAAACGATGGCCATGGGGGAAAGGCTTAAGTCAGCCGAGGGAGAAGTTAGCAAAGGTAGTAATGGTGAACAAAGAAGCAAGCGACAAGCGGGGCATCGACCCCCACAGTGGTAGACGCGAAGGGGGAACAGGTTGGAAAAGGACAGGTGCAAGGGTCACAGGACCCAGCTTCCGCGAAGTAGTTTTGGGAAAGGGAGGGGACAAAGCAGCAGTGACACGGGCTAATAACCGAGGGCAGTAGCCAGGTGCGGGACGGTCCAGCAGAAGAGTCGGAGCACGTGATAATCGCCGGGGACTCGAATTTAGTTAGATGCGAAGAAGCAGTCAAGGAAAGGGTGAGAGGCGACGAACGAGTTTTAATAGGGAAGTTCCGGGACATTAGGTTGGGATCAGTGATGAGACGAGCTAGCGCAAACTCGCAACTAAGGCTAATGGACGTAACCTCGTGATAATCGCGGGAGGTCTAAACGACGTCTTGAATGAAGAATCAGCCCGACTAGCGCCCACATTGGCGAAAGGGTCGATGACATGCGCGCCATTTCCCTCAGGTTGCAATAGTGGTATGCACAATACCGGAAGTACCAGTGAGGAATATCAACTTGCAAAGAGCGGTTGTCGACGCAAACAAAGAGATATGGCGAATTAGTCGTGAGAAGGGCTTCGAGGTAGTGGATATAAACAGGGAGGTGCACAGGTGGGGCGGTTTCCAAAGAGGACAGAATTCACTTCGATAAGAGGCGTGGTCATGAGGTGGGTTGGCGACTGGCAGTCGCGCAGTAGCTTTTTTTGGGGGGCACGCGGGCCTTCGTTGCCCAGGGTAGCTTGTAATGAGGAAAAACACCAGGGGGACTCTTTGACAGGCAGGTATAGCGAAAACCAGAGAAAAGGTTAAAAAGAAGGGAGAAGGCGCGTGTTGCAATTAGTTACATAAACATGCAGGGGTGGCAGAAAAAAGGCAAATGGTTACGAGATTGAGGAGCAGTTAAGCAAGGAACAGATAGGTGTTATGCGGTTACAGAAAAACACCTTAGAGACTTGGAAGAGCCACCACATTATTGACAATTATATTTGGGAAGGATGTAACAGGATCACTATCCGACAAGGGAGAGGTGGGGTGTGTTGGAATGCTGATCCATAGCAGAACAAAATTGGATAGAGTGAAACAAACGTGTTCAGAGCACATGTGGGTTTCGGGCACAGTAGGTGGAAAAGAAAACGTGGCTAGGTGTAGCTTACTTGTGGACGGGGAATAACTGCAGAGAAAAGAATCTGGAGATAGTGAAATGCATAAGCACCGATATTAAAGAATTTGGTCCTAGATGCCGGAAATAATCCTTCTAGGGGACATGAACGCTCACATTCATGACCTTGACGGATATTCAGACACCAATGGCAAGTTATTACTAGATCTCTGCGAGCAACATAGTCTTGAGATAGTTAACGTGGGGCCTAATGTGGAGGGGCAGATCACGTGTGAAGTCGGAAACCGGCAATCGAGCATTGATTATTGTCCTCATGACAGAAGGAATATATGAGAAACTTAGAGAGATGAGAATAGACGAGGAAGGCATTAACAGCTTGGGTAGTGATCATAAACGCATAATATACAAATGGGATATAAAACTGATAATAAGAACAATAGAATCAAAGTTTGGCAGCTGTATCTAAATTGACAAACAATAGGAAATATAGCCGCAAGAGTCGAGGAAAAAGTAGACGAACTACCAGGTAAAGACTGGAAGTATAGTGAGCTCTACATATAATCACAAAAAGAATGGAAAAGAGAAGAAAACTATTTGTTGGAAAGGAAAGAGAAAGCCAAAAGTTGGTGGAACAAAGAAATCCGGGAGGCGATCGAGAAGCGACGTGAGGCATCACGGGAGCACAGACAAGCAAAAAGGAGAAGCGGCCACCGGACGAAGTCAACCAAATATGGGAAATATATTTAGAGCAAAAATCCATTGTGCAGAAATTAGTCGAGGCAAAAATTAAGGTGAAAGTGAACGCTGGATGACAGAGATTCGCGAAAAGAAGAAGGCCGCGCCTAGGAATTTTTGGAGCCACCTAAAAGCGCTGGGTAGGAAGTCTGTCACAATGCAACAACATATGGTAGATGAAGGAGGAAATCAATTGGAAGGGTATGAAGCGCTAGGTTACATCCGAAAGATAACAGCCGATTCATTTAAACAGGTCGCCCAGGGATTCCCCCGGTGAGTAAAAGTGCGCAAAGGAGGCAAACCGACGCAGATGTAGTACTAGAGAATTTCAATTGGAAGAAAGCCGAAGGAAAAATCCTAGGCGCACTACACGGGCTTAGATGGGTTCCCGTCAGCCTCATTAACGAACTCGGACATAACACTAAAGAAGCACTGCTGAAAGGCCGTAGAAAAGTGCTTACAGGAGAAGGAAATACAGACAGTTGCGAAAAAGTAGAATGAACTTATCTATAAAGGCAGGGGAGAAAAAGGATAACATTCGCTCGTATAGACCGTAACCATTACATCGGTGCTATACAGGTTGCGATGCAGGCAGTAAAATTAAAAATAGAAGCGTGGGTAGAACAAATTGATATTTTGGGAGAACTTCAGAATGGATTTCGAATCGACAGGGCGGTTAGACGATAATCTGTTTGTTCTTACCAGTGTATAGAAATATCGAAAATAGAAAACAGGCCCTTATACGTAGCTTATCTAGATAGTACCGGGCGTATGACAACGTTAATCAGGAAATTTGTGGGATATACTGAAAGAAGTGGGCATAGGTGACGACTGTATACAGCTTTTGAGGGAAATATACCGAGAAAATACAGTTTGTATAGAATGGGAAGGAATAAGTAGCAAGGACCAGCGTTGAAATCAGCAAGGGGCTGAGACAGGGATGTCCTTTGTCCCCGCTGTTATTCATGCTGTACATGGTGAGGATGGAAAAAGCAGCTAGAAAGGTAGCAACATTGGATTTAATTTGTCACACAAACAGGTCGGCACGATGGTTGAGCAGAAGCTTCCAGGTCTATTTTATGCTGATGATATTGTCTTATTTGCGGACAGTCAAGATGATATACAGCGACTGGCAGATATATGCGGAAGGGAATGTGAGGCTCTAGGACTAGGATTTAGTGCAACAAAATGTGGATTGATGGTATTCAATGATCACGAAGACCATGCGGTCTTTATACAGGGCCAAAAAATACCGAGGGTAAGCGAGTACAAGTACCTCGGAGTATGGGTAAATGAGGGGGATAGATATATGGAGGTACAAGAGAAAGCATCGGTAGCAAAGGGAAAGAGGAATGCTGCAATTATGAAGCACAGAGCTTTATGGGGATACAATAGGTACGAGGTGCTTCGAGGGCTGTGGAAGGGTGTGATGGTCCCGGGGCTTACATTTGGGAACTCAGTGGTGTGCATGAAGTCAGAGGTACAATCAGGAATGGATGTAAATCAAAGGACGGTGGGCCGCCTCGCGTTGGGCGCTCACGGGAAGACGACAAATGAGGCTGTAAAGGGTGATATGGGATGGACAGGCTTTGAAGTGAGGGAAGCTCAGAGCAAAATGAGATTCGAAGAGAGGCTGAGGAAAATGAAGAAGAGTAGATGGGCAGAGAAGGTTTTCAGGTATTTGTATAGAAAAAGCGTTGACACGCAGTGGAGAAAAAGAACTAGGAGGCTCACCAGTAAATATACGGCTAGCAGTGCGGGCGATATGGCAACAAGGAGCATTAAGCGGAAGGTCAGAGAGGCGGAGAGGACTTATTGGATGGCAGCGATGGAAAAGAAGCCGGCTCTGAGTAACTACCGAAAGGGAAAAAAACGAAATAAGGAGGGAAAGGTTTTATGATAATTCAAGGGGAAGCGCTTTACTGTTTGAAGCAAGGTCGGGCTGCCTTAGAACGCGTAGTTATAAAGCGAGATTCAGTAACGAAGAAGAACAATGTACATGCTGCGGGGGAACTAAGGAAACGATGGAACATGTACTGATTGAATGTGGCGATATTCACCCAGGTATACGTGTGGGCACGAGTCTACATGAAGCCTTGGGTTTTAGGGACAACAATGGAAAGCTGAACACGTCCGCGATAGAAATAAGTAAGAGACGGTTAGAGTATTGGTGGCAGAAAAGTAGAGATAAAGAACAAAAATAAATAATGGGGGAAAAATAAGGTCATTCTGCCTTAAGAGGCAGAGAGAGATGCCGTGAATTTATATTTTTTTGGTATAATAACATAGATTTAATCAATGTAGATAAGGTATTAGGCCAACATGAAACAAGGAAGTTTTTTTTTTTTTTTTTTCCGAGCCTGGTGGCAGACATGTCACCGCCCCGTTACAAAGGGGACGCTCATAGCATCCATCCATCCATCAGCTAAGGTCCCTATATGTTTAAAGGTCAGCGAAAACTCACGCGCGCCTTGGAGGGGTCCAAGGAGCAGCGACCGCAGACGCGCTTCGCTCGCTAGAGTGCCATTCTGCTGCGGACACATGGAACCCGTTATCAGTGCGCGCTTGAGCCAATTTATTGAAGTTGGCGTAGCAGCTGAGAAACTTCAAAAACGACAGGGATAACAACTAACAGCCCGGAGTAACGCTAACGATGAAATAAAACGCGTACTTGTTCGAATCATCTTCTGAGCAGTTTCCCACTGCCGTTGTGATGCAGTACAT